>NC_142034.1:93375089-93535903 GCF_982192425.1 Myodes glareolus
TGGAAATTTCATCTCAGATTCCTGTACCAAGACCTTCTGTGAGGTCTTCTTCCTTAATCTTTCCAGAAAACCCATCCTTGGCCACTACAAACCAGACACCTTGGCTGTGGTTATTGAAAATGGAACCAGTATTGATAGACAGGTAGGCTGGGCTTCCTGTGTGGATTGGGCATCTACCTTGTCAACGGCTGATGACAAACTGTGAAAGCAGACAGTGCTGAGCCCCAGGCTGCTGCCCTCAGATGGGGAGGTGATTCAGAGAGCAACCTTTGGGGCTGGCTTGGCTGAGCAAGCTGGGGCTGTCTGCCAGTAGTGTCCCTTCCCTCCCTAGATCCTACTTCTGGACCTCAGTACTGGGTCTATGCTGTGGAGCCAACACCTCCCAAGCCTACCTGGGGGCCCACCATCCACAAGCCTGATGACAGCAGACCACCGCTCAGCCTTCTTCTTCTGGGGCCTCCATGAGCTTGTCAGTGCTGATGAGATGGTACAGGGTCATATGTTCAGGGAATACTTCTTGTTGGGATCTGGTGCCAGAAGGGCCGGACCTAGATCCCCCTTGGAAGCTGCCAGGGACTGGACCACCAGAAGTCCACTGCATGAGCAGCAGACCTATAGAAAGGGGGTCCATGCCAAGGGGGAGGATCATGGCATGCCTTGGGCTACAGGAGAAGGATCTTGGAGGTGGGGTGGGCCTGTAATTGGGAGGGCAGGTGCTTATGAACATCAGGAAGGACCAGGTTCAGGTGGGGGAAGCAGGGGCTAGCAGATATTCACAGACCAGGAAACGGCTTTCTGGGGGACCCTGGTAGACATAGTCTAAACAAGGATAACACATGGATAACCGCTTTTGAAGGTAACTTGAGGGCTGCGCACTTAGACGTGGCGGTGGCCTGGGTGCGGCAGGTCAGGTGTATTGTGTTCTCACTTTAGGGTCTCCAAGACATGCAGCACAGCCTGTACATGTTCCACCCCACCCTGCCTGGCATCCTGCTGGAGCTAGCCAACGTGACTGCCAACATTGTGGCCTTTGATGGTGAGCATGGGCTCGGGCAATGGGTCCGGACCTTCCCTGTGCTAGTTTGCTCTGGCCAGTCCTGAGCACCACTGCCTGTCCCCCACAGCAATCCTGTTCGAGCCAAGTCGCCATGCTGCCTATGTGCTCCTGACGGGCCCACCAAGCTCAGACATGCCTGGCCTGGTCTCTGTGACCAAACACAAAGTGCAAGACCTCGTTCCTAGCAGTAGAGTGGTCCACCTTGGCGACAGCAGCTCAGACAGCGACCAGGCTATTCGAGACCGCTTCACCCGCCTGCGGTACCGGAGTGAGGTGTAGGTGGTGGCAGCTGGAGCAGATGGAGACTCCAACTGTGAACACAAAACCTCCTGGAAAGTTGGCCTACCCTCAGCCTCCATGCTGACCTCACTGCTTGCCCTGGTCATTCTGGCCCTCTGAGAGCTATGGCCTTACCAGCTATACCCAAGGATGTTGGGGGCACCTCCAGTCTCCTGCCTATACCATGTCCTCCCTCAAAGGTCTCACTGTGTGACCCTTGTGATCTGGTCAAGGCCAGTAGGCCTCCCTGTGGTATCTCTGGGCCAGTATGGGCCAAGCCAGCCTTCAGAAAGCCCCCCACTTAGTGCCTCCGTACCCTCTCACACTCCACTGAAAAAGCCGCTGCTGTAGGGTGCCCCTGCCTGTGGTGTCTGTCCGTCCCTCTCCTTCCAGCCTGGCTCTCCCCTTGTTTGCACTGTCTCTCAGGAGTCACAGAGCTCAGAGGGTGGTGGGCCCCGGGTGGCTTCAGGGCCGCAGCTGAAACCTGAGCTGCTTTCACAAAGCAGAAGGGAGCATGTCTCCTGAGCAGCAAGAGTTTTCTCTGCACTAGAGCCTGTGGGTACACTTGAGGGACCTCTGGAATACACGTTGAGTCTGTCTCTTCCTCAGTACACTGGACCTGCTGTCTGCACAAAGTCCCTGCAGCCTTTCCTGAGCACAGCAGGCGTGTCCCTTTTCCTACTCTCTGGTGCTTACCTGATACAGGTCTCACCTTGTGCCTTGTTGCTCCTGAGGCCCAAGGGCAACAGAACAGCTCTGCTCAGACCAGATCCCTAGCTCTGTAGCCAAAGCAGTCCCATGACCCTAGCCACCATGGAAAACAACATAATAAATGATTTGCACTGATGGGGGGAAAGCCCCAGGAGCTCATTGTGAGCCTGCAGTCTGTCTGGATGTCTCTCGGCTTGCAATACACAAAGGGATTATTCTAAGCCATTACCAGGAATTGCCAGGTCTCAGAGCCAAGGTTAAGAGGGCAGTTAAAATGAGAGCTCTACACAGGCTTGCCTAATAGGAGCAAGCCTGTAGTCTGCACAGCCTCTGGGATGGTCACCAGGACAGCGGCTCCTGCTGTCTCGGCAGGCACCTCTACCCTAGCATCATGTCTTCTGTGTTCTGCTATGCAATGTAATGAAATGGAAGATCAGGTCAGCTCTGGCTGTCACTGCACAGGAGAACCTGGAAGGGTTTCAGGGCTTGACCTGAGAGTATCAGTTCTTCTGAGAACCTTGGAATTTGCTCAACATAAACTTGTTCTCATAACTGCACATGTTTAAAAATTTAAGTGTGCATGTGCCCAAAAGACTGAGGTGTCAACACGAGGGCTGAGGTTGATGGGTAGGTGTTTTCAAGGCAGGAAGTGGGTCCCTCCACCCTGAGAAATAAAAATAACTCAGCACACATATCACTCAGAGAAGGAAGGGCGATGCGGGAGAAGGGTGTACCTCCAGATTTCAGGAACCAGGCTCTCCACTGCACAGGATGAGGTGCAGGGTGAAAGGGCAGACACCAGTTAGGCTGGGTTGTGCTCTCTACCCTGCTCCCCGAAGGCCACCTAGTGGCTGTTGAGGACAGTGGCCTGTTTATGATCATTAAGGGACCGGGCAGTTTCCCCTCTAGCCTGCCCAAGGTTTCTTAGGGTCCCTGGGCTTGCTTTGGGTTTTGTCTCCTGCAGCTGAGCACACTTGCTCTAGGGGACACTGGACAGATGGGAGCATCCTGTCTGCTCACACCTTCTTTGACAAGTCTCTGGCTTTCTCTTGCACTAAGACGAAGGGCCTCAGGGCTGCAGACTGAGACCACCAAAGTCTGAGGGGACTGGGCCACTCAGCAGCCCAAGCACGATGAGCACCCTCCACAGTAGAGATAGGATGGCCACCTAGTCTCGAACCTAGTAGAGGTATGTATGGAAGTCAGAGCACAATTTGTGGGAATCGGTTCTCTCTACCATGTAGGTCCTGGGGATTCGGGTCATCAGACTTGACAGCAAGCACCTTTACCCGCTGAATCATCCTGCCAGACCTGTAGTGGCTGCTTTTTATACCAGAACCATACCCTTGATCTTCCCCCTCCCCCAGGCTCTTCACACACACCAATATATACGACATGCTTACACCACAGATGCCACACATCACATGCAAGGGCTTGAATCTTTTATTTCTGAAGAAAGGAGTAGTGAGCAGAGACTGGAGAACAACCCTGGTGGGAGCTGCATGGCAGAAGGTATCTCTAGTTCTGGGGCAGGGATGGCAATGCTAGTGGCTTGGGACAGCCTGGAGAGGGAAACTGTTCCTTGGCAAAGACCTGCCCTTAGGGGTCTGGGAGCATCACAACCAGAACAGTAGCATGGAGCTGCCTTTCTACAGATCCGGTAAGACAGGTGGAAGAGAAGCCATGTACAGTGGTGAATGTGGTACCTGCAGATACTGTCTACTAAGAAGCTCCAGCAGAACAAGGAACCTACACCGTGGTGGAGCCCTCCTGAATAGGATGGCATAGCCAGAGACCAGTATCTCTTCACAGATCACTAACTTGACATTCTAGAGAAAAGATGACCACCTAGTCTTGAACTTAAGATGCCAGAGTACCAGGAACTCTGAGGATTGCCTTCTAGGAACAAGTCCTGTCCTGGTAAGGCTCAGCCAATGAAATCTCTTCACTAGGAATCAGCGGCTAGACCAGTCCCTTCTAGGCAGGGGAGGATTTCCTTAGTGGAGGCCCAAGTGCCTTATAGCCAGGCTGGGCTCTCTCCACAGGGCGATACTGGCTGGGAGCCCAGTATCCAGGAGATCATGACCCCACAGGGTGTTAGGCAGGTAATGGAAAAGTGAGGTGACTGGCAAGATCCAATTACTGCTCCCGGTTGCCACCTGCAGGGGCGCTGGTTGCTGCAGGCTCCCCAGGGGTAGACTGAAGAACAGGGCTGGGGCTTGAGTGCAGAGGCTTCCGCAAGAATGGAAATGCCCTGGGGATAAGAAAGTGCTGAGGACCTGGGTCGTCTTTCTGCAGGGCCCTCCCTGCTCGGTGGATATAGGATCCTGGCATGGCTCACCTGCGCTTCGTCTCCAGCGGAATCACAGCATCTTCCAGCAGGCCCTTATATATGTCAGACTTGAGGAACCTCGGATAGGAGTCCTGCAGGAGACAGCATCCTGTCTGACTCTTCCACTTCCTAGCCAGGTCCAGTCAGGCATTTCTGGGGCCAGCCATCTTCTTGCTCATAGACCATGCAGGACAGGGTGCTGGGAGTGGGGGCAACTATCCAAACCCTAGCCCAAACCAAGACCCAGAGAGACCTGTCACCCATCTGGTGGGGCCACCAGACTGTGAAACATGGGCAAGAGGCACCGTATTCACACATGGAGGGATGAACCGGTATCTCCAGCCAGGGATGAGGAGCCAGAGTGCTCCCACCTCTCTCTAGAGACGTGGCTTTTACTAGAGATGTGGCTTTTAACTGCACAGCAGAGCCAGGCTTGATGGCTCACACCTGTAATCCTAACCCTTGGGAGGCAAAAGGAGGAGGAGCATGAGTTCGTGGATAGCCTGGGCTACATAGTGAGATTATAAAGAAAGAATTGTCTTTTAAAGGACAGAGCACTAGAAAAATAGAGAAATCCTACAAAAACCCTCACTAAGGCCAGGTGTGGTGGTGCCTGCCATTAGCACTCAGGACGCAGAGGCAGCTGGATCTCTGAGTTCAAGGTCAGCCTAGTCTATATCATAGTGAGTTTCAAAACAGCCAGAACAACTTAGAGAGACCCTGTCTCAAAAAAAAAAAAAAAAAAAAAAAAGACACACACACACACACCAGAGAGCAGGAGCCAACAAGGGCTGGGGGTCACTAAATGATCATTAAGATGACCAGGCCAGGGGTGTCAGCTTGAGTCCAAGTGGGAGAACTCACAAATCAGAGTCTCTCTGTGTAGCTCAGACTGCCCTGGAACTCACTCTATAGACCACGCTAGCCTCAAATTCAGAGATCCAAGAGATCCACCTGCCTCTCCCTCCCAAGTGCTGGGATTAAAGCTGTGCATCACCACACCTTAGATTTTTTTATTGTTTGTTTTTTAGTCTTTGTTTGTTTGCTTGTTTGGTTTTTTTTTTTTGGAGAAAACAATGGTTTTTTTTAATGGTATGATGATGAATGTCTGAAATCCTAGCGGTCTAGGATGGAAACAGAAGAATCAGGAGTGTCATCCATAGCAATAGCAAATTCAAGGCCAGTCTGAACTACAGGAGACTGGCTATAATGATAACGATGACTCTTTTTTTTTTTTTTTTTTTGGTTTTTCGAGACAGGGTTTTTCTGTAGTTTTAGAGCCTGTCCTGGAACTAGCTCTTATAGACCAGGCTGGCCTCGAACTCACAGAGATCTGCCTGCCTCTGTCTCCCGAGTGCTGGGATTAAAGGTGTGCGAACTTATTAAATATGTTGAAATCCATGTGTTTTTGTTTTTGTTTTTGAGACAGGATCTCACTATGTAGATCAGGCTGGCCTTGAATTTACAGAGACCCACCTGCCTCTGACTCCTTAGTGCCATGCCCTAAGAAATCTATTTATTTATTATAGTATTAAACGACATCAGGAGGCTGAGGCAGGAGGCTCACCTACAAGCCAAAGGCAAGCTGGACATTTATATATAGTTAGAGATTATAGAGTGAGACCCCGACTCGGTCAAACTAATAAAACTTGCTAACCCCTCTGAACACATACTAAGGACCCAGCTAATTGTTCTAAAACTGATCAGTACTGTAAAGAATCAAGTTTTGAGTCCATCTATACCACTAGATGACCAGAGAGTGCACACACGGGTGGGGTGGGGAACGGACAGCCGAGTCAAAAGGCAATAGGCAATGGTGGGGTCTGAACGCCACCACACTGGTTTACTGAAACCAGGGCAGTGAGTGGCAGAGGCTGTGCTTGCTCCTTATGAAGAAAAATAGATAAAAAACCAACACAACTGAAAGCAAAGTAGGCAGGGTTGTGACAGCAGCGACACCAGGATGTGCCCACCTTCTTCATGAGCATGTAGATATGCAGCTGGGCTGCATCAAGGACATAGCGGTGTGGCTGGCGCATCCCCTCCAGGGTCCCCTCCATTGTCCGACTGTCAATGTTGACCCAGCGGGCAGCTCCGGGGGCCAGGAACTGCCTGGGACACAGATGGTACAGAGCAGGCCCATGCTGGGCCTGAGCGATGGCCAACTAGCTTCCCCTCCCACACACTTACTGATAGACAGTATCCACCAGGGCAGGGACTTGGGCCTGCCCGCCAAAGCGCAGCTCCTCACATGCCTCCCAGAAGCTGAGGTTTTCCGCTGAGGATAGGGCAGCAATAAGGGCTAGGACTCCCACTGAGAAGGCTAGAGAAAGCCTGGGGCAGGGTCCCAGGCAGTGGCCTCCCTCCCTCGAGGGTGTCTATAGCAGGAAGGTAGGCTCCTCACCGCTGAACTCCTTCTGGAGAAAGTCCATGAAGTGGCCACGCCCCACGGGGTCATCCAGGAGCTCCCGGAAGCTGAAGCTCCATCGCTCCACACGGAGCTTTGTGGGGGCAGCCACCCTGGGAAGGGAGAGAGGAGAACAAGAGAGTGGGCTGCTGATCCTGCTAACAGTCTAGAAGTGACTGACTGCCCGAACACCCAGGGCTTACGTAGGTGCATTCATGGCCCAGTAGGTGACATCGTCTGTGATCCAAGGGTTGCTGGGCAGGCACCCTGACATGATAGGATCGTGCGGGCCATGCTGGCTGCTGAACTTCAGGTACCTGGGGGTTCCAGGGACCAGTGCAGGATGGCCTTAAGGACAAGGAGCTCTATAAAGGGTCTGGGTTGGGAGGGTCTCTTGCCGCCCCTCACTCACGCCTCGAGGCAGACAGAGGACTTCACCCGGTTCCTGCCCAATGCCTTCCTGAAGCGCTCGATCTAAGACACCAGAGCTGAGTCAGGGCCTGTGGTAGGGGAGGGGAATCCCTACCCCCCAAGTTTCTAGGACTTACCTCACACTTATAGAAATCCGAGCTCTAGGTCTGGAAGACAGGGGAGGCTTGAGTTACAAGGCAGCCTTCTGGGGTTCAGGAATTCTCCTATGCCACCAACCAGAGCTGAGACTTTGCCCCACCAGGATGCAGCAAAGAGTGGCTCAGACCAGCCCCCAACTTTTGGAGTCCCCCCCTCGTAGCTCTAGCCCTAGGGGAGGCTTCTGACAGTCTTTATCTAGAGACTCTGAAGATGCTCTACCAAACCCTGAGCCCAGCTACCTAGAAAGTCTTCACTTGTTATTAACCTGCCATAATATTTTTGTTGTTGACTTGAGATATTTTTGTTGTTGCGACAGGGTTTTCCTCGGTTCATGCTGGCCTTGAGCTCACGATGTAGTTGAGGATGCCCTTATATTTCTGATCCTTCTGCCTTCACCTCCCAAGCACAATAGTTAGAGGGGTCTACCATCATGCTTAGTTTGTTTGTTGTTTGTTTTGGTTTGTTTTTTTCAAGACAGGATTTCTCTGTGTAATAGACCTGGCTGACATGACTGTCCTGGAACTCCCTTTGTAGACCAGGCTGGCCTTGAACATAGATATCTACCTGCCTCTGCCTCCCAAGTACAAGGACTGAAGATGTGAGCCATTATGCCTGGCTGTTTGTTTTGAGACAGCGTCTCTTTATGTAGCCCTGGTTGTCCTGCCTGTCACTCTGTAGACCAGGCTACCCTTGAACTCACAGAGATCCACTTGCCTCTGTTTCTCAAGTGCTGAAAGTAACAGCACATACCACCATGCCTGGCCTTTAAAGTCTTTCTGAAAAAACTCCTCTCAGGGGAGCCAGGTATGACTAAGTCATGGCACATCTAGGCAGCTCTGTATGGCTGACTGCAGGAGTCATCCAATAGACTGGCCAACTATTCCCAACTTCTTAGCCACACTGGGCCCAGGACTGGGGTGGATGATGCCCCTGGCTTCCAACATTCATCCTAGTCTCTCTGCTTTTATATGGAAGAAAGGTTAGGGGCTGAGTTAGCCAGGTGCTGTGAAAAACAGAATCTGCTCTAGAATGTGGTTTAGGTGGGGGGTGACTGACGCCTCACTGCCTGCTGCTGCTGCATTGTTAGGACCCGTCTGTGGTCTGTGCTGGATCCCACCTCCTCCAGGTTGGATGTTACCAGAGGCTTTGGAGGGAGGTGCCTGGGGGCCCAGGTTCCCCAAGCCATAGCCTTGCTTGTCATCCCTTCACCTCCCTGGGAACCCTGATGCTGTTTCAGCCTGGAGGAAGAGCCTACCCCCCCGCCCAGGACCACCACTTACTTGCACCCAAGGCAGCCAGCAGGTGGGAGAAAGGAGAAGGACAAAGTTACTAAGGTAGCCTGAAGTGGTACGTAGGCGGTACTGAGACCAGGCACAGCGAGAAATAGGGACCTTGGCATTGCCGCATCAGGTCCATTTAGGTGGATCAAAGGATAAACGGATGGATGAGCAGAGCAATGATCTCTGAAGTGGGTTAAGTGGAAGGGCGTGTGTTAGCGTTCAAGCAGCAGGGAGTGGGGGTGCTGGGACTGAATATGAGGCTCTTACCATCTGTACTCTGCTGGAGTTGTAAGAGCCCCTCTCAGGACCTTGCTCTAGAATGTTAGGTGCCCCAGGCTGCAGAAGGATGAGATGGGGTGCTAAGCCCCCTACTCCTGACAGGTTTCAATACCCTTTACTCTTTGGTATGGAAACTGAGTCCAGACATGGTTTTGAATCCCATCTCTCTACCCACCCTGACTCAGGGTGATCCCCTCAGATAGTAAGCAGACCTCAAGCCATGTGCTAGGACCCCAGATTCCCAGGCACTGCCACCCGAAACCCAGTCCCTCTGCTGCAGCTGGGCTCAGCCCCACCTTGTGTGTCTCCCAAGCACTACTGAAGCTGACTTGTTCTGTGGTCCGGACAAGAGGCAGCCTCAGGCCTAACCATGTCACCTATATATTCTCAACCAAGATGCAACAAACTTCCTGTCACCGCCCAGACCCTGAAATACACTGCATCCTTAAGCAGCAGTTTTGAGAGAGCCTTTTAGCAACATACACAGACCTCTTTTGACAACCAGGAGAACTCCTCTGCCCTTACCACACAAGGACTCACAGGGGGCTTGTTCACCAGCCAGTATGTCTGCTCCTGACACGAAATGACCAGCCTGTCTCCCTTCCGGCACTGCTTTGCTGCCCTGGGAGAGGGGAAAGGAAGCTGATCCCCACACATAGCCATGGGCAGGCCGTGCAGCCTGGGATATGATGTTCTTGGCCCCAGGGCTGCCAGTGCCCAGCTCGCCATCCTGAACATTCCAAGCTCAGTGTCCCACTAGCTGTGGTTTGGTGTCTCACCGCAGCTGCTCTCGAGCCTGCATCACTACTAGATCCCATGCATGGTTGATCTTCTTGTGCAGCTGGGCATAATGTTCCTGGAGGGCAGCAGGGTATCCAGTGGGTAAAGTGGGTAACCCACACTCAGGCCTAGCTCTGGAACACAGACCCCAGCTCCCAGGGGTACTGCAGGGATTTAGTGTAATGGTGTGTGTGTGTGTGTGTGTGTGTGTGTGTGTGTGTGTGTATGTGTGTGTGTCCGTCCACCTGGTACAGAAACCAGCTCACCCCATGGGAATTTTAAACTGGGGCTGCCTTCTCTTCTGGGAACCCTAAGCCTCCCCTAGAGGAATGGGGGTTTCCCAGTGAGTCGGCAGGGGCTGAGTAGAGGTGCACTGTCTAGTGGCCTTAGCTGTATGCCGTGGGCTCAAGGGGTGACTCTGTGCTGGAAGTCCTTAGTCTTCTGGAGGTCCCACCTTCTCATAGTCCACCAGGGCCCCTTGTTTTTGGATGTTCTTCTTAGCCAGGTAGATGGCTGGAAGGATAGGGACATAGTGCACAGGAGCCATCAGGGTCTAAACCCTATGGCCCTGCCCTGGTACCCAGTTCCCAGACTGGATTTATAGCCACCCTACTCACCATAGTCCAGCTCAGCAGCTGGCCACAGAGTGCTTGTCCAGAAGTAGGGTGTCTTGTGTTGTGCAGGGAAAATGAAGTCCAAGACCTTCTCATCTCTCTCCCAGTTACTCCCTACTATCTCATGGTTTCTAGCTATGGCTCGTCAGAGAGTGCATCCTGACCTGGAAGCTCCCGCTGACCACTGCCCATTCTTTCTACCTGGAACTGAGGCCACTTTGTTCCTTGGGGTCCTGAAAAGGGACTGCTTCCGTGACTCTGAACACCTCCCCAGGCTGACTGGGAAAGAAGTGGAGCCTGATAACCCAAGGATGTCGTCACGGTCTGAGCATGGGGTGACCTGGACTCACAGATGGCGGTGCAGGGCCCCTAACACCAGCAGATTATCTTTCAAGGCTGAGACCTGCTGCTGGACTCCAGCTAAATGCTCCACACATTGCCCTTCGCATGGTTGCCGCAGCCCGAGAAAGTTGAAGCTCCCTTGACTTGCCTCTGTCCAGCTCTTTTGGGGGAGGGTACAGGTCCTGTCTAGTATGTCTCAACATCCCCGATCCAACCCCAGTAAGCTCCACACCTCCCCTGGTGGCTGTACACCCTGCTACCCTGGGCCTGACCTGGAACCTGTAGGGCGTGTCATCGGGCCGGAGCGTCAAGTCTCGGGACTCACGCAGTGGGTAGATGTAGCCGTGCTGCGCCAGGAGTGTGCCCAGGTGCAGGGCCTCTGACGAGAACGAAAACTAAGCGCTCCGCCATCCTCCCCCTCCACACTCCCCGATTCGCCGTGTGCCTTGACTCTCACCCTCCTCGGAGATGCAAAACTTCTGGACCAGCCATTCCACGACTTCTCTGCCTGCACGGGAGAGGCGAAGTGGGCGGAGACCGCGGCGCCCTGCTCCCCCAGGGTGTCCACGAGCCTCACCCGCTACCGAGTGGGGAATGACGGTGATCAAAAGGCGCTGGCTCCGCATCTTCACGCCCTGGTCAGGGTCCTGCATACTCAGGATCATCCGCTCCATCTGAGAGCGAGCGCGGGAGGTGGAGGGGGAAAAACTCAGATCTGGCGCAGTTGCCCTCAGGTTCCCCAGGCCACCGTGCGGGGATAACAAACTGAAGCAGCAAAGGCCCGGACCAGGGCCACCCAGTGCTGTCATTCTGAACTCCCAGTGCTTTCCCGGGTCTCCCCAGTGCTCTTTACCCGCCTCTCCTGCTGCATTCCACGACCCCCTCCTGCCAAACCCTATGCCCACAGGCCAAGGACCCACCTTGCTGAGATGTGGCCTCTGCATGCGGGAGGACCGGCCGTGGGGTGTGCAGCCCGTAACCGTGGCCATGGCGGACGTCGGAGAGGAGACGCCCCGCCCCTTGCCGGCCCCTCCCGCTAAGGTTAACCGTGTGAGCACAGGTTTCCGCACGCACGACCAAGTCAACGGAGCTCTCTCGGGCTGTGACTTGGGATAGCCTGCCGTGGGGGCAGCCTGAAACCTCAGATGCCTGCCAAGCAAGGAACCTGCCTTGGTCTGGTGGCTACCTACCTCAAGGCTTGCTTGGTCTTGGAGGTGGGACATTTTACCGAAGCTAAAAGGACAGGTTTTCATCAGGGTGGAGACAGTAAGAAAGGATGAACCCTAGAAGGGATGGAGGACTCCAGCAGAGGCGTCTGTGACTAGGTGGACCAGGTTAGGAGCAGCGATTTAGGTTCTTGGTAGGCACTACTCCATCCATGGGCCCTTAGGGAGGGCAGGGGCCAGAAGAGTCAGGAATGTGGGGTCAAGGCTGTAGTTTGACTGGCCCAAGGGTATCCTTTCAAATACGTGGCTCCATGTATGGCCGTGGTGGAGCCATATAGTGTAGGGTATGATGTAGCCCTCACCTGGCAGGATTACTGACCATTTATAAAAAGGCATGAATGGGTCCTTTTTTTTCTTTCCTGAGGATAGGGTGCCCTCTTTCTCTTCCCTACCCAAGGGATGCTAGGAACCAAAGGAGGGAAAATTTGCCTTACTGAGATTAGGAACCTTCAATATGTTATTTGAGTTGATCCTAATGGATCAGGAGGCTGGAGGAGTGTCCTGCCAAGATATGTTACATCTGCTGTAGATTCCAGCCTTCTCCTGCCCCCTGCACATAAGGTCAGGCTGGCCAAAGGACAGCAGTCCTCCCTGGATGAGTAGGCATTCTCTGGAGGTTTCAGGCTGCTGGCAGCTGAAGCCATCCCCAGCTAAGGACAAGTAATTTCAGTGTCTAACACTATACACTCCCTGCAGGGCAGAGGTGGGTCTCCCTGGCATCCTGGGCCTTCTTGAAGGGTTTTGCTTTGGAAAGGTAGCAGGCAGTGTGACCACTAGCCCAGTGCCTCAGCGTTCATGGTCCCTGCTACTCAGAAAAGCAAAGGAGGATTGATCCCTGGTTCTCTCCAGAGAGGAAAGACACTCCTTTCAACAACTTCCTTACTCAGATCCAGGCCTTTGGCTCTGCAGTCTTCAGCTGAAGGCCCAGCTCACCAGCCATCTGCCTTGACTAACCAACATCCCCTCCCATCCCTAGATCTCCTCTGGATGTCAAGATTAAGAAATCTCTCAGCAGCCACTTTGTTTCTTCAGTATCCTTTCTTTTCCCGGTCATAGGAACCTGCAGAATTGCTTGAGTCCCAGATCCCCACAGACATATCCCCCCACCCCACATTCACAGTCTGCACCAATAAGCTTTAAGGGATCCTTGAACCTGTGTGGCCCAGACTGCACTTCGGTGTGTGGGCGCCCAGAACCAACAGGGTGTGGCCCAGCTGGAGGCTAATAGGCCCCGGGAGTCCCCTTTGCCCAGACAAGAGGGAGGGAGCAGATGGAGGGTTGCGGGGCTCCAGGTGTGCCCTGCGCCGCCTGCTGATAATGGGAGTCCAGGGACGTGGGGGCGTCGCACCTGTTCCACTTGGCGTAGCTGGCCGGCACACCCCGCCTAGGAGATCCCCGGGGACCCGACTCGCCGTGGGGGTGGGGCGGCCCTGGGTCTCTGGCGACGCGTCCCGGCGCGGGGCGCGGCAGGGACGACGGGGTTCCGGCGCGGTGCGGACGACACGCGCGTCTCTGCGGGCTGCGCGGGGTCCGCGGAGCGGCTGGGGGCGCGCGGCGCGGGCGCGGCGCTGGGCGCGGGGGGCGCTCCCGGCCGGGATGAGCTCACCGCAGTCGCGCCGGGGCTGAGCCGAGCGGGCGGCGGCTCCGCGGCGGGCCGCGGCTACCATGCTGGGCCTGGACGCGTGCGAGCTGGGGGCGCAGCTGCTGGAGCTGCTCCGGCTGGCGCTGTGCGCCCGAGGTGAGTGGCCCGGCCGGGAGGCGGCCACGTGCGCCGGGGGCAGCAAGAGAGCCGTGCGGTTGGGGGGTCAGTCCCCGCGGCAACTTTGGGGGGCTCGTGGGGACCTCGTGGCGTGGATTCTGGCCGGGCGTGGGACTTCAGTTCACGCAGACCCTTCTGGAGAAGGGAGCCAGGAGGAAAGGAGTGTGTCCAGCCCGGAGGCTGCGGCCTCTCCCGTAGGTGGGGCTGGGGCTCCTTCCGGTGAGAGGCAATCCTAAGGTTGGAGGGCAGTAGGCAGCATCTCAGTGAGACTCCTGCCCAAGACACCTAAAGCGGCTATGGAGACTCCTAGTTTGGGGCACCACCGGAGGGGCCTAGGACATTATGAGAAGAGCACAGAGCTGGGGAGCCCCTTGAGTTCCCCAGGGCCACTACTCTTAAGCAGTGGCATTTAAGCTGATCAGAAACAAACTGGTCTCTCCAGGGTCTCTTAGAAATCTCTTCCAGTCACCAGAGCCCCTCCTGAAGAGACCAAGCCTAGAGACTTCTAGGGACTCAGGGGCCACCATGTGTCAGTGACAGCTCCTCTGGCTTCTTTAGCTCCACTGGGCAGTGGGAAGCACACCGGGTGAGAGTATGGGTCCCAGTCAGCAGGTGGCAGGTGCTTAAATCCCTTCCCCTACTCCCAGTCCTCTTGGCTGACAAGGAGGGGGAGCCAGTCCCAACAGATGAGGTGCTGGACGAAATTGTACCAGAGTACCAGGCCCCTGGGAAGAAGAGCATGCTGGCAATCTGGCAGCTGGACCCTGAGGACGTGAGCCTGGTCAAGTACAAGCAGGCGCTGCTGGGGCCCCTGCCACCTGTTGTGGGTATGGCCTGGGGCCTGGATGTGGGGGGGTCACAAGCAGGGAGTGGGAGAAGGTGGGGTCAGCAGGATACCCTGTGGATACTGTTTCTCCTCAGACCCCAGCCTGCCCAATGTGCAGGTGACCAAGCTGACGCTGCTGTCTGATCAGGCTCCAGGGCCTCTCATCATGGACCTTACAGGTAACCCCCTCTGCAGACCAGAGCCCATCTTTGGATGAAGACGATCCTAGGCTCTACCCTGTGCAGAATTCTACTTCTCGGGTGCATTGCCACAGACGTCATGGGCACCACCCGTCCCTACATAGACATTCGTGGGGCAGGGTCTTGCACATCCTGAAAATTTAGAGTGTACCTGTTATTTCTCTGACAGGAGACCTGGCTGCCCTGAAAAACCAGGTGTTTGTCCTGAAGGAGGGCATTGAATACAAGGTGAAGATCACCTTCAAGGTGAGGGTAGCTGCAGTAGGGGGCCAGCCATGTCCCAGCCTTCCAGAGAAGGCTCCTACCATTCTCCTTTCCCCCAGGTCAACAGGGAGATTGTCAGTGGCCTCAAATGTCTGCATCACACCTATCGCCGGGGACTACGTGGTGAGATAGTGTGGAGGGCAGCCTAGGTCTGGGAGAGGTGGGCGGTGGGGTGGCTCCTGACCACCTTCCTTCTGCAGTGGACAAGGCTATCTTCATGGTGGGCAGCTACGGCCCCCGGGCCCAGGAGTATGAATTTGTGACGACAGTGGAGGAAGCACCAAGGGGCGCATTGGCACGTGGTCTCTACGTGGTCAGGTCCCTCTTCACTGATGATGACAGGCTTGACCACCTGTCCTGGGAGTGGGGCCTCCACGTCTGCCAGGACTGGAAGGACTGAACCTTCTTGGGGCCTGTGTTCCCAGTTTCTGTCAGTTGCAGAAGGACCTGCAAGCATTCCCTAGACCTCCCAGTTGGTGATGAGATGTCCCTCACTCTGCTGTGTCCTGTCCTCCTGCCTGGTGCCCATTAAATGTTACCCTGTCTTGCTGCCCTCGTGTTGCCTCTTTCTGCCTATCTCCGCCCCTAAGGGGCCTTTCACGCTTTATCTTCTCTGAGACCCAGCCAGGTGCCACGTGGCTGTTGCTGCTTGGTCCCCAGTCCCTTTATCTACTCCAGCCTTCAAGGCCCAGCACGCCATGGATGGTCGACTCCTGCCAGTGTTGCTGCTCCTGCTGGGTGTCTCAGGCCCATGGGGACAGGGACAGGAACCTGAGGGCCCTTCAGAGGTGCTCCCTGAGGAGTCCACTGGGGAAGAAGTCCCCAAGGAGGATGGGATCTTGGTCCTGAGCCACAACACCCTGAGCCAGGCACTACAGGAGCATCCAGCCCTGATGGTGGAGTTTTGTGAGTGCTTCAGCCAGCGGTTTGGGGACCTTGGGGGCCTAGGAGTTCAGGCGTCTACCTCCTAGACTTGGCCTTTCTGGCACCCCGTGTCCCAGGAGCCCTGAGAGGGTGCCTGGACGGAGGCCCTGATGTTGAGCTGGGCTTGGTGGTGGTGTGGTCTGGTCTGGGTGGCAAGGTGTGGTGGAAAAGCAGTAGCAGCTGGAGGGCGTGATGCCCAGAATCCTCTGCTCTTGTCAGCCGTGGCCACATACTGATGTTACTACCTTTGGGGCCTCTATTCCAAATGACCGGTCACCGGTCCTTCTGTGAAAGCACAATGTCCAGTTTGGGTGGCTCATGCCATATCCTGCGGCATATGTGTCTATGGTTCCTTATAACCCTTTACAAATGTCAAAGCCATTCTTAGCTGGTAGGCTTCAGAAAGCAGCTACATGTGGCCCTGGAGACAGGAAGCAGGATTCTTCCCAAACCCTCCCCAATCTCACTGTGCCTGGGCCCTAGGAGTCTCTGGGGTCTGGCATCCGGGTGTGGTTGTGATCAATGCCTAGGGTGGGCCTGAGGGAGGAGGTGAACAGAACATGCTTCCTGTTGGTCCTGGGCTGCAGCTGGGGCTGTTGAGGACTGATGTACTCACAGCCTCGTCCCCCAGATGCCCCATGGTGTGGTCACTGCAAGGCACTAGCTCCTGAGTACAGCAAGGCAGCTGCCCTGCTGGCAGCTGAGTCAGCTGCCGTCACCTTGGCCAAGGTGGACGGGCCTGCAGAACCAGAGCTGACCAAGGAGTTTGGCGTGGTAGGGTACCCTACACTCAAGTTCTTCCAGAATGGAAACCGCACAAACCCTGAAGAATATGTAGGTATGAGGTGGGTTTGGCTGGGGGGATGGGTGGGGCAGAAGTCCAGTCTGAAATGGGGACATCTCTGCAGGACCCCAGAAGGCCGAGGGCATTGCTGAGTGGCTGAGGCGGCGAATAGGGCCCAGTGCCACACATCTGGAAGATGAGGAAAGTGTCCAGGCACTGATAGACAAATGGGATGTGGTGGCCATTGGCTTCTTTCAGGTAAACTGGGAGGGATGGACAGGCTATGGGAAGAGTGCTGGTGGTACCCACCATTCTCACAGGGCTGGATCTGTAGGACTTACAGGAAGAGGATGTGGCCACCTTCCTGGCTTTGGCCAGAGATGCCCTGGACATAACCTTTGGCCTCACTGACCAGTCACGGCTCTTTCAGAAGTTTGGCCTCACCAAGGATACTGTGGTCCTTTTCAAGAAGGTGGGTTAGGGCTAAGGACAGGGTTGGGGTCAGGGGCATACCTCCTGCTAACCTTGCTGGTGTCCAGTTTGACGAAGGTCGGGCCGACTTCCCGGTGGACAAGGACACTGGTCTGGACATGGGGGACCTGTCTCGCTTCCTCATCACACACAGTATGCACCTGGTCACAGAGTTCAACAGCCAGGCAAGTAAAGCTATAGGTCACAGTGAGGTAGGGTGGAAGGACCCTTAGAAGTGGGAGGCTTGAACCTTGGGCTGGGGGGTCCTCGAACAGAGGTCCAGTGAAGTTGTTTTCTACCCCTTCAGACATCACCAAAGATCTTTGCAGCCAAGATCCTCAACCATCTGCTGCTGTTTGTGAACCAGACACTAGCTCAGCACAGGGAGCTGCTGACAGAATTCAGAGAGGCAGCTCCCCCATTCCGGGGGCAGGTAGTGGGGGGCCAGGAGGGAGGAGTGGTAGGGCTAAGGGAGAACCCAACTTAGTTTGACTTTACTTGGTAGGTATTGTTTGTGATGGTGGATGTGGCCGCTGACAACGACCATGTGCTGAAGTATTTTGGCCTCAAGGCAGAGGAAGCCCCAACCCTGCGCCTGATCAATATTGAGACCACCAAGAAGTATGCACCTTCAAGTGTGGCGCCCATCACTGCAGCATCTGTAGCTGCCTTCTGCCAGGCAGTCCTCCATGGGGAAGTCAAGGTCTGTAGCTCTTAGAGGGAGGAAGGAGAAGTAGCCCTACAACCTTGACCCTACATAAGACCCCCACGAAAGCCTGCTTGCTTCCCTAGCCCTACCTGATGAGCCAGGAGATACCCCCTGACTGGGACCAGCGGCCAGTCAAGACTCTTGTGGGCAAGAATTTTGAGCAGGTGGCTTTTGATGAAACCAAGAGTGTGTTTGTCAAGTTCTGTGAGTGCTGAAGAGGGGGAAGGTGGCAGGTTGGCGGGAGGCAGGGGTGTCAGCTAGCCAAGCCTGACTCCTCCCCCAGATGCCCCATGGTGCAGCCACTGCAAGGAGATGGCTCCAGCCTGGGAGGCACTGGCAGAGAAGTACAAAGATCGTGAGGACATTGTCATTGCTGAGTTGGATGCTACGGCTAATGAGCTGGAGGCCTTCTCTGTGCATGGCTATCCCACCCTCAAGTTCTTCCCGGCAGGGCCAGACCGGAAGGTGAAGGGATGGGTGGGGAGTGGACTACTACTCCATAGCTGGCTTGGCTAGCATCAGTTTGTGGCTGGTGAGCATGCCCTCAGGTCCTTCTCTTTCTCCTCAGGTGATAGAATACAAAAGCACCAGGGACCTAGAGACATTCTCCAAGTTCCTGGACAGTGGAGGTGACCTGCCCGAGGAGCCCAAGGAGCCTGCAGTCTCCAACCCAGTGGGTACTCCATTCAGGATACCAGTCCTTCAGTAGATTCTCTCCCAGCAGCATGGGCAGAGGCAGGTCTGAACTGGGCTTCTTTGATCCCTTCTAGGAAATACAAGCCAATTCCACCATGGGGCCAAAGGAGGAGCTGTAGCCATTTGCACACTGCATTCCAGGGAGTGGTGTTCTCGAGCGCTGGAGGGAGATGTGCACTATGAATAAAAATGTTTTCCCAGACTTTGTGTGGTTCATGAGCAGGGCTGGCTGGTCTCCCTAGCCTGGTCCCTGGTGCTTGCCTCTAATTCAGTACCTCATGGGATCCGACTTCTCTTGTGCTCCTGACTTTGGGGCTTGCCTGAGAAAGAAGGGGTAACACATACAGGGTTGCCTCCACTGCTTGGCTGGAGGGCAGCACATCCCTTGGCCCTGCCCCATTAGCAGCAGACAGTATATATCACAGACCCAAAGCAGTTCAAAAACTGTTTTATTTCATTATTATCCAAGTACCTTTGAAAAGATAATTGTACAAGTCATCGCATGAAAAATGGGCTCAGGGTACCCCCTGCTGGCCCTGGCCTGAGAAATATACATATTTACATGGACACTTAGAAGGGACCAGACCCCGCCCCCCTGCTGAACCAAGCTGGTGGCTGGAGACAGGCAAAGGGGCCTGAGGTACTCAGCCACCAGATTCACACAGTGGCAGGCAAGAGACAGCATGTTGAAGGCACTCAGTGACATGTACAATATACAGAGGCCCCCAAAGGATCCCCTGCTTCTGGGCCTGAGCCCAGCCAGGTGCAGTGGATAGGTCCCAGAGGGAGGGGAGGACACTGGAATACAAGCCCAGGTAAAGGTATCCCTGGGTCAGTCTGCATTCAGAAGCAAGAGCTGCTGAGGGTCATGAGATGGCTCCTGGTATTGCTTCAGGGGGTGATGTGGGGGTAGGTGGGGCTTTCCTTTTTGAAAAGCAAAACAGAGAACCCCATGGAACCACTCAGTAGGAACCCCTCCTTCCCAGACCCAGAGGGACAGAGGTATGGCAGACACCTGAGCCCCAATCCCAAGAGCTTGTGACACAATCTTGCGCTGTTCCCCACATCAGGCTCCTGAGGACACGGCTGCCCACTGGCCGATGACTGTGCACCTTAGTGATGGTGTAACCTGGGTGTGTTGCCCAGTGCTCAGTCCACCTTTTCCACCTTGCCAATGATCTTCTCTTCAAAGACAGGCAAGATTGCCTCGTCCTCCCGCACTTCTTCAAATACCACACCACAGTCAAACTCGTCACTCACTTTCTTAAAGTAGTATCTAGGAGCAGAAAATTGTGGAGACAGTGAGAACACCCAGCTCCAGGAGAGGAATGCCTGTTCTTGAACCCCTGAAGTCGTACCACCCTACAGTGCAGGTTTGCCCCAGCTAGTGAACTGGGACCTGGCTGATGCCTGCATGGCCACACTTAGGGTAGAGCTGGGACCACTGAAAGAGCTAAGTTAACAGCATGTTGAGAATTGATACAAAACCCCTGGGAGCCCCAATTCTGGCTTCTGGTGGGTGTGGAGGCACTGATAGGATTATGAAGATCCAGTAAGATATATAGGATTATATAGGATCCAGGAAGAGCAGAAGTCCTGCCACCCACATGGGCTGACACGAGTAGGACTCACAGGCTCTCATGTCACTCAGGTATCAGCAATCTTTCTATTGGAGTTTAGAGTTGGCTGACATGGAGGAAGAGGTCTGAGGCTAGAACAGAGGGCCAGTCCAGCTTTGAGGCAGGGTCCTGATGCCACCCAATCCTGATGTGCCCTAAATAGGGCAGTAAGCAGCAACCATGGCTGATAGAAGGGGGGTGAAGGGAAAGATAAAAGACCAGTGGGACAGAAAACACTTTCCTTCTACACTAAACCCATAAGCATGCTGGGCATGTGTGCTTTACGGCTGTGGCTTCTTTTCTCACCTGTAGCTCCCCTTTTTGGTTAGCAGCTCCTTGAACTGGCCCAGGGTGACGGCACGGCCCCGCACTAGGGTCCGGTAGGGGATGGGTTCCCCACAGAAATAGTAGGCAACAACGATGCTGTCACATGGTGGTGCACTCCCGCCACCTGCCTTTCTCTGTGATTTTGTCCTGGGACAGAAAGAGAATGGTAAGTAGTGGGCTCAGGCCAAGGTCACACAGAGTACCTCAAAGGTACCATCTATAAACAGAGGATAAGACATCCCAGGGTCAGTACCTCACTCAGCAATGTGGTATTCACAGGCTTGCCACCCACTTACCCAAAATCTGGATGCCAGTCCTGTGTAAACCACTCACTAGGAAATGAGCTACAGGTCGAGCTCTAAGAAAAGCACTTCCCTCCAGACAATAAAAAGTAGCACTGACACCCACAATGACCAGGCCAGGCCCTCAGCTCACAAAGCCCCACCTCCAAGGTTATAAGGGAGTTGGTCCCTAGACCCTAACAAGTTCCAACCTCTCCAAACTTCCATAACACTCAAGGATGGACCAATCAGGGCTGCACAGATCTGGAAGGGAAGTGTTCCAGGACCAGGATGGTCAGGATCTCCAAAGTAGACTGGAGGCTTGAGCTGTTTCTTGCTCAGGTCCTCCACATGCTGTGTAGCTGCTCTGAGTCTGCTCCTATTCCTATACCTTTCCATGGAACCTAGAAGCTTCCAGAGCTGGCCTTACCCATGGCCACATGGGTGCTTTTCCTTGACCGAGTAAGATACCTGGGGCCATTCTGGTTGTGGGATTGTCCAGGTTCTTAGACCTTCTTCTAGCAGTGGGCTTTTGAAACTATGAAGGTAGAACTGGGGAGACCTACTTCTCCAAACAACAGAGGGATATCTGCAGAGCCCTAAGCTCAGGATACCCTCTCTTATGAGTTGTGGGTAATGGAGCTTGGGTTGGGTCAGCAGCAAGGCCCAAGGGGGACCCTTATCTTCCTGTCTTGAGTAAAAGCACAGAAAGGGCATAGTCAGAAATGTCCCTGACTTACATGTGGCTGTGGCAGCGAGATGTGAAGTGCCTAAGTCTTGGCTGTAGTCAAACCACCTAGATCCTACTATAAACTTGGCTCAGGCTCCTGGTGCTACTTCAAGGGGACTAGGACTGTGGACCTGATCCTGTATATAATGGTGGTCGACCCACCAGTCTCCAAACCAAGCTCAGGAGCTCAGGAGAGTAAAGACAAGATGAAAGGCAAGCTGTGGTGCCTGCATGGACCACACACAGGTACAGGGATCATGTCCCTACACCAAATAGGCATGATCTTCTCTATTGAGAGACAGGAGGGAGAAGCCCCAGCAGGCCTTTCTCCAGCCCTGATATTTCCTGGCTCAGTGATAAAGCCTATCAAAATAGGTGCTCCACTTTGGGATTTGGCCTGGGCTGGGATGGGCAGAACCAGGAGGACCCACAGGGCGCACGTACTCTGTCTCGGAGAGTTCCAAGTCCGACACGGCTGGTACCACACTCAGCACCGGTGCACATGCTGGCCTGACACAGGTGCGTCCCCGCTGCATGACTGCCTGCACATACCTAGGGAACAACCCGCATCAAAGAGGATGGGGCTCAGCCAGTGTTGTGGACAGTGTGCACAGACAGGGTGAGCAGCAGGAACTAGCTGCCAAGAACTTCCACTCACATATCAGAGGTCCTGCCCTAAGTGTCTAGACACAGGATCAATGCCAGTCTGTTCTTTAGAATACACTCTGGAGTACTGCTCGTCTCAGTGCTACAGGCTCTCTTCACCCCCTGTACAGATGTCTTCCCCAGGCTAGAAAATCTTGGAGAGGGCCTGCCAGCACATCTCTCAGGGATGTGGCTCTTTCTACATAGATTTCATCATGAACTTCCTGAAGATGATGCGGATACCAGACATGGACAACAGCAGTGGTTATACTGTATCTTGGGGAGTTGTTGACATGACTGAGGCATGCCCCAGAATCTCTGCAAAGCAGAGCCTTTCCAAGCAATCCCTCTACATGGGTATGCCACTATGGGTACCTAACAGTGACTTTACTCTCATCTATCTTACCAGGACCTTCCAAGGCCTGGGGCTTTCACCTCATATATCTATACTTGCTTATAAAGTTCCAGACAAAGAGACTCAACACATTCAATTTCCTCACACATGAAGATTTTGGAGGCAGCAGTTAAGACCTGATATATGTGTGTGTGGTGATGGTGTTCTCACACCCCAAAACACAAACCAGAAGGGTTTAGCTGATGCTACTGGCCAGGAGAAAACCACAACTGCTACCACCATGTGGGGCTTGCCAGGTAATGGTAGCATGAACAGATGCAATCTCTGTGTCACAAAAGAATCCTATAACTCTCAAAATACCCTACTACACAAGAAAATCCTGCCTCTTAGGAACACTATGCTA
Source organism: Myodes glareolus (assembly GCF_982192425.1). Lineage (NCBI taxonomy): Eukaryota > Metazoa > Chordata > Mammalia > Rodentia > Cricetidae > Myodes > Myodes glareolus. Next base: position 93,397,960 of record NC_142034.1, read on the forward strand.
CTGAGAGCATCCTTCCCAGACTACTGACGGCATTAGTCCTAGCAGATCCCACATGACATCCTACTCCACTGCCTTGACCCCTGCCAGATACACACAATATTTCAGCACCAGGAGGAATACTTCCTACACAGAACAGGCAGCACAAATGCATGACATGGCTTATAGCAGGTGGCAAAGTGGCCCCTTGTGTTCAAGGTAGCTGCAACTTCTTTTAGAACTGAAGTTAGAATAGGTTCAGAGCTTGGTATGGGTCTGTAGAGACTTTCAGTAAGCAGGGGCATGTCTAAATTTCAGGGCAACTATGGAATGATCCTATTAGAAATCACAAGTGCAGAGTCTGCTAGTCATGAGTTGTAGCATCCCAGGGAAAGAAAATCCTCAGAAGTGAGGTCAGAACCCAGAATCTATACAACCCAAGTTGAATAATGGGGCTGATAGTTTCAAAGGGCAATAGTGGTCTTTGTGTAACAATAGTTCCAGGGACTGGATAAGAAACATATTCTAAGCCTTGATGGAGACTATTATCATTTGAGAATTCCAATGAGTCAGAATGTCCAGGTAACTGACTGAAGGCCGAAATAAAAGGTTTCTAGAAGGCATGTTCTGGCTTCCAAGAACACTGCTACCCAAAGAGAAATCTTTTGAGTTTGGGCAGAACATATTTTCTAAGAAACAGAACAGGCTTGCTGAACGGTGATGGTGAAAGGGTCGATATTGTGATCACTCCAGACAAATCCTATTATAATTGTCTGTGCTTCAGAATTGTCCATCATCTCCCTGTGGCTGTGCTTTGTGTGGCTGTCATCAGAGATGGTCAGGAATTCACCACTAAACTGGGCGCGCCCAAAAGCTGTTGTTCACCTGACCACGTGCTGGTGAGAACATTCACCTCATAGCCTCTGTCCTGCAGCAGGGCTACCTCTGTGGTTCTCAGTGGAGAAGCAGTCCAGAATGGGTGTCTTACCCCAAGGGCCTTATATGGGCCTTAGGGCCATGTAAGGTCACCTACACCACACGAGCCTACCTCTGCTTGGAGGGCAGTTTGTTGGCTCTCTTCTCCTCTTCCTCCAAACGCCTGCGGGCCTCTTCAAGCTGGGTCAGGGGGTTAGGGGCGGGATTGGGTGGCATTGTGGGATCTTGGATGAAAAGATGAGATGGCTGGACAGAGTTCCGGAGCTGAGCACTGACCCAGGGGTGCACAGCTCCAGGACGCTCAATAGACAAGGGCCTGGAGCTCTCATGGGTTTGCTGCTTCCTCATCCCAGAAGACCTTGGGGGACAAAGACAAGTGACTGCATAAACAGCGGAAGCAACCAAGTATGTCCACACCCAACTACAGGAGTCACATGGGTCTCCTCTGATCCCATACAGATTCACTCTTTCCTTCTTGAAGAGTGTTCTTTTTTTGTAATTTGAGATTGAACCAGGAGTTTGCTCATGCTGTGATGTCACTGAGTTGTATTCTAGACCTTTCTTACTTTTTGAAAATTTTATTATATTAATTTTCTGTGTGAGAATGAACACACATGTACATGTCTTTGTAAGGATGTCAGAGGAAAACGTAAGGGTTCTCTCCTACAATGTGTGTCCCAGAGTATGTTGAGGGCAGGTAGCAAGCAGGCAGCACATTCGGGTAGTCTGGGACTGAGGAAATAGACCTGCTTCAATCCTAGACTCACCTAATATGCTCAGAAATGGGTCATACAGGGATGGCACCTGCTCCCTGTAGAGCCAGGAATATGTGCAAACACACAGTAATATGAGACAAGATGGATGAGATATGCAGAGGTCATGTTGGGGCTGAGCAGTCTCAAACCCTTGGAATTGAAGAAAGTAGGCATAAAAGGCAGAAGACTCTCCCACAGCTGCCACTTACATATGTTCATAGGTGACAGGTACTTAGGTGGAGTCATCTGACCTTGTAGCTAGAAATAAACTCCTAAAAGCAAGGGTGTTGGCAACAAGACAGGTGGCCAGTTGCTAGGGAACAGGCCCCTGCAGTGCACTTACCCATGGCCTGCCTTCCGATGTCTACTGATCTCCTTCTCCCCCTCAATGATCCACTGCATGATCTTCTGGTTCTTCTCTGCATCCTCTGTGGTACTGGGTACCTCTGCACTGGCATTCTTCCCAGACTCAGTCTTCTTGGTGTTTCTTTTGGAGGATGCACTAGCTTTACCACTGTGAGATCAATACATACGAGGTCACTTGCTGTTTCTTAAACCCTTAAGCACAATAAGAGGGCCTGTAGCCCACTGTGAAGGCAGTGATCTCTGTGAAGGTCAGCGGTCTGGGGTTTGCTTTAATATGGTAGGAGAGTCATGCTGACCATAGCCCAAGACAAATCTACCACCCCTCCTCACCCAGTCACAGCAATGCCTGGAGCCTGTCTGGCCCCTGACCTTGGTGTCATATGATTTTTATCGGGAGGATCAGGTCACCATAGGGCCATGGCCTCTCTGGACCACAACTTGGATACAAGGTCACACTGGAAACACGTGAGAGGGCTGGGTCAAGACTCACCCAAAGGCCACGTCCCCAGCACTGGGAGTGGTGCCTGTGCTCTCTGAATAGCTGCGGGGCTTGGCATGACCATGTGTTTCTGGGCCCCATGAGAAGTTGCTCTGGACCCTGCGGGCAGCTTCAGCCTCCATTTGCTCCTTGGGTCTAGCTGAATTATGGTGAACATGGTGGTGAACATGCCTATGGTGGTGCAGGCCAGCTGTATCAAGCTTCAACCCCAACTTAGGAACGTGCTTTCCATGCCCGGAGGCTACACCGCCTAGTACTGCAGTCTTGGCTACATGCCCATTATCGGGAGAACGGTGGCCTGGACCAGGTGACTGGCAGCCAGGTGTCCTCATAACCCTTTGCACATGCTCATCCAGGATGCTCTCAGGATTCTCCTCATGAGCATCCCGCAGTCCGGAGCAGCCCATATCCACATAACGGGGTGAGAAATGGTGCCAGGCTGGGCCAGAAGGCAGTTTATGACTTGCCATGGGGCCAGAAGGCAGTTCACCATCCTCCCCTTCTTCTTCCTGTGGAGAAACAGCAGCATTGTCAGAATGAGAATGAGGATGAGGATAGACCTGGAAGTGAGCCACAGTCCTGAGAGTCAAGTCAAGGACTTTTCTAACTGTAATGTAGACCTGACTAGCCTTGGACTCACAGAGATTCGCCTTCCTCTACCTCCTGGGTGCTGGGATTAAAGGTTGCACCATTACATAAGAATGACCCAGCTTTTCTTACCACTTCCCCATATGTAGCAATTAAAATGTAGGATTTGTGGTGAGCCTCAGTTTCTATCCCTTGCCCCTGCCAGTTGGGGTTATAGGCTTATGTAGATTCCCATCTTGTTCCATGGATACTGGGATCCGAACTCCAGTATTTTCTTTTGGAGGTTCAGGGGAAGGGTTGTTCGAGACAGGGTTTCTTTGTGTAGCTTTGGAGTCTGTCCTAGAATTTGCTCTATAGACCAGGCTGCCCTCGAACTCACAGAGATGCCCCTGCCTCTGCCTCCCGAGTGCTGGGATTAAAGGCGTGCGCCACCACTGCCTGGCTGAACTCCAGTCTTCACGAATCTGTTCATTTCTCCAGACCTTCTTAGAATTTTATTTCCTCAGTTAAGAATAAATTATTTAAGCCCCCCCTTTTTAAAAGATTTATATATTTATTATGTATACAGTATTCTGCCTGCATGTGTATCTGCACCCCAGGAGTGGGCACCAGATCTCATTATAGATGGCTGTGAGCCACCATGTGGTTGCTGGGAATTGAACTCAGAACCTCTGGAAGAAGAGTCAGTGCTCTTAACCGCTGAGCCATCTCTCTAGCCCTCCCCCCCCGGTTTGTTTTTAATCTTAAATCTCCAGTCTGTGAAGATTATAACTCGTGCCGCCATTAGCCCTGTGTCTACAGTAGTATGTGGGACCTGCTGCTAAGGATGGAACTCTTAGACAATGCACACAGTTTACCAGGAGCTGGAGAGGGTAGGGATGGGCCTAGACTGGGGTTCTGAGTTTGGAGAGGGTTGGGTTCCATACGTCAAATAAAAACATGAGGTAAAGTAACAAAAGAAATACTCCACAGTTGAACATTATACTCTACAACTTCAAGTATGAAAACCTGCATAAATAAAAATGTTTGATCTTAGCCAGGCAGTGGCACACACTTGTAAGCCAGCACCTGGGTGGCTTAAATAAGAGTACTGCTGCAAGAGACCATCTTGGGCTGCATAGTGAATAACAGGTCAGGCAGGCTACAGTAAGACTGTGTCTTAGGAAGGAAAGAAGAAGGAAGATATAGAGGGAAGGAGGGCAGGCTTGAATTTGCAAGTGTTAAACTGTTTATCATAAAACACTGGAGAATGAAGGACACATATAGGAAGACAATGACCCTACATAAAGAAAGCCTTTCTATAGTAGCATAGAAAAAACAAAAATATATACAAAAGCAGTGGTTTCTTAGCCAGGTGGTAGTGGTGCACGCCTGTAATGGGAGGAAGAGGCAGGTGGATCTCTGACTTTGAAGCAAGCCTCATCTATAGAGTGAACAGCCCGGGTTACAGAGAGAAACCCTCTCCCTCTCTCTTTTTAAATTTTTGTTTTTTCGAGACAGGGTTTCTTTGTGTAGCTTTGATGCCTATCCTGGAACTAGCTCCTGTAAACCAAGCTGGCCTTGAACTCACAGAGATTCGCCTGCCTCTGCCTCTAGAGTGCTGGGATTAAGGGCATGCACCACCATTGCCCGGCAAAACCCTGTTTCTTTTGAAACCAAACCAAACAAACAAAATAGTGGTTAGTGGTTTCTCAATGAACCAAAATGAGCTCCAAGGAAGCCATTACAGTTACTATACTCTGTAGTGTCCCCTAAGTGAGCAGGAGCCCTGCACCTGCCCAGCCTGTCTACTATAAATCTATTGTGCCTTAGCTCAGTTCCTGTCACCTGCCAAGGCTAGGCACATGGCCATTTTGTCAGTTTTCTGTCTTCTTCAAATGTTGGGAGCCTTGGGAACTTCCTCCTAGGCATCTCCTGGCAGGAAGAGCTTGCTGGGGGAAGCACTAAGCTCAGTTCATAGTAAAAGAGAGAGGAACAAGGTGCTGAACAGAAAGGCAGGTGGGCTACAATAGTAAAAAGCAGGCTGAGTAGAACATTTCAGAATGGAGGCTACCCTAAGTGCAGGACTTCCAAGCCACAGGAAATAGTGACCTTGACACAGTTCTAAGCATATAGTACACTCACCATCCGTACACGCTTCAGCCGTTCCTCCAGCTTCTCTTCAGCTTCTCGAGTGCGTTGGACAGCCTCTAGACGATGAATAAGCTCTTCAGCAAATTTCTGTGGTTCTACCCGGATCTCCTTTGGCATTCGGTAAGTGCGCTGGAGAGAGACACAACAGTCAGTAGGGCTACCTTCACAGGGTGGTCCTGCATCCTTTATAGAGCAGCACAGTGACAGCCTAGTAAGAGGATGTGTACAGGAAAACTTGATCTTAGTTAAAGTTCTTATACATTTATTTGTTTGAATATGTGAGCATGCACATGGCCGATATGTGCACCATGGCACTATGTAGAGGTCAGAGGATAACTTGCAGGAGTTGGTTCTGTTCTCCCCTTTCACCAGGTAGGTTCTAGAGATAGAACACAGGTCATCAAGCTTGGAGGCAGGTATATCTATCCACTAAGTAACTTTGCTGGTTACATCTATTTTAAAGCAGGTATTTATGGTTCCCTTTTACAGAGACACTAGCATCCTCATTGGCTCCCTTTCTTCCTTCACTGAGCACTGACCTGAAGATGTGGACTTCTCTCTAGCCACTCACAACTAAATTATTGAAGGCCTAGGCATGGTCCTGGTATGCGTAGGCTGTGGCACCCCTGAGTAAGCATGTGTACAAGCTCCAAGACAGATAGTGGTCAGTACCTTGACCAACATGCCCTACACTGAATACTCCCAACTTGTCACAGAAAAACATTCATGACATAAAGTGGGGAATTCCTGAGGTTCAGTGTAAACAGCACTAGGAACACAGGATCAAGCTGAGTAAGCACAGCACCAGTTACTAGAAACTCCTAGGGTGGACTTGTGGTTGTGAAGTAGGCTAGTCCCACAGCACAAACCAGTTCAAAGGAAATCCTGGATGGAGCAGTGCCTGGTCCTGATGCATGGCTGAGTGTAATCAGGGTAGGATTACACTTAGGAGGGTTGGGATTCTAGGCTCTGTTACAGCAATGGTAGACACAAAATACATCATATACAGAATGAACACGATTTTCCAATCACAAATGCATCTTTCCTAACTTGGGATCTGAAGGTGCAGTCAAAAAGCTGAAAGATTCCAACTAAGAAATTCTGATGAGGCTGGGTGTGATGGTGCATATCTTCAATCCTAGCGCCCAGGAGAGAGAGACACCCTGTTATTACCCAAGAGGCACTGCTGAGGCAGCTTCTGAGCCAAGATGTCTACATGGCAGCACCCATGCTCAGCCACAGAAAGGACAAGTTCCTTGAGTAATACAGCCTGTGAATGGATATCTAACATACCCTGGGGTCAGGTGACTTGCAATGTCCAGGGCTGGGTCTCAAGTAGAAATCCATCTTCTCAGAACTACTACAGAAGAACATCTGACTTTACAGGGAAACCACACAGTGAAGGGTAGGTGTTAACTGGAGGACGCTTCCTGTTACTGAGCAAAAGAAGCATTTCAAGCTTTGGGAGCTACCACAGACTATCTACTCTGATGGTTATCTCTCAGCTCAACATCACTCAGACAGACTGTCTGCTGTGCCCAGTTGTAAGCTGTGGTCCTAAGAAGCCTACCGAGTATTTCTCCCACTGATGGGTGTCATGGTGGTCAACTCTGTGTAGGAAACCAGTTAGGCATCTGGAGAGAAGGTATGGTGCTGCTAAATATGTGGGACTTACAGGAATGTGAGGTAGAGGCACCCGCCCATTGACTTGGACACTCTCCTGCATCTCCCTTCGGTGCTGCTTACGGATCCTGTACGGGGGGATTCCATCCCTGAATAGACAAAAGATATAGCCATTAACTCAAGCAGAAAATAAGATACAGCAGAATACCATATACTTACCAGCCCATGGTCATTACTAATAGCAATGATATATCCACATTGTATCACCCCATGTACATGCATATATGTTACTTACATGTACTTCATGACATACACACATACAATTCATATATAACAAAGCCCAGAAGCTCGGTCATGGAATATCCTTCCAGCTACTATTTTATCAACATTTCAATGAAGATCAGCTGCCCTTACTCTTTATCTGAGTCTACAAAGTCTGAAAGTTTGATAGCTAAGAATCATTTTCACATTAAAAATTTTTATTACACACACACACACACACACACACACACACACACAAACACCATGTATATAGTTTGTGTATGTATATGGGTGAGTATATGTACCACAGCACATGTGTGGATTCTGGGGACTGAACTCAGGCCACTGTGAGTCTTTTAGAAGAGCGAAGCAAGCATGTAAGGCCAACTATAAACAGCCTTTAGCAGCCATAAATCCAAGGACTAAGGTCACTAAAAGGCCAGACTCTTGCTTATTTGAGTTAGATGACATATCCAACAACTTGTGAAACTGCCCAGCCTCTATCCCATAGTTCTAGAAGGTGCTCTAGGAATCAATCATGACAACAAATGGAATTAGTAAATCAGAAAAGACAGGCTGACAAATCCAAGTGCTGGGTCTTCTCAGTACAGTTCTCTAGTTACATGAAAACAGGTGGGTAGGAGGACTGCAATCTCCATGGCGAATGGGATAGGTTTTTAAATTATCTTGCTAATCAAAGAGTCCACAGGGCAGTTAAGGTGTGTGATCTGTGTATCCTGCCCCTCTGGGGGATGTGGGGAGCCATCAAGGACAGCGGAACCCCAATCATACCACTCTTTTTTTTTTTTTTAACCATACTACTCTTGACAGCAGAAAAGACACAGCCCCATCAGAGGATTGCCCTGGCAACCTGCCCAGGTGCTTGGTGTGCTTAGGCAAGAGGGTAGTATTACAGTGTTTTTCCTTTTATAAACGCAAAGGGGACATAGAGAATAGAGGAATGGAAGTTTAAAATTCATATGACTTGGATTCCCAGGCACTTAAGATAGTAGGTGGCCTAAAGCCAACAGCTGAAACCTGTTTCTTCTATACTTAGACACAACACTTTAAAATCCCCAGCCTCTGCGGCTTAGGCTTGTCCTCAAAAACTACATCTAAGAATGGGTGGCATATTAGGAAACACCTTGTTGAACAGTTGTATGATCCAATTGCGGCTCCAATGTGAGAAACTAGTAAGCTATCCCAGAAGGTATAGTGAAAAACATCATTTTACTTTTTGTTTCAGATGTATGTTCAAATATAGGTGGTAGTTTTGTATCCCAAATTCTTAAGTCTCTCAATAAAATCTAAGATGAACAGATTATCAAAGAAAAATTGCTTATGCTTGGGTCTGTGGACATAGCTCAGCTGACAGAGTGCTTGCCTAGCATGCATGAAGCCATGGGTCTAACTCTAGGACTGCATTACCTGGGTAGAGTGGTACATGCCTATAGCCTTAGCACTTGGGGAGTGGAAGCCAGCCCTGTTTACATGAGGATCTATCTTACCCCTAAACCAAAAACTATCTACATGTATTTTAAGTTTCTCCATTTTGATAATATGTTCTTTTTTTAAAATTTTATATATATAGGTGTTTTTGCCATGTGTGGGGTCCCTGGAACTGTAATTACAGACAGTTGTGAGCTGCCATGTGGGTACTGGGAATTGAACCCAGGTCCTCTGGAAGAGCAGTTCAATGCTCTTAACCACTGAGCCATCTCTTTAGCCCCAACATGTTCTTTTCTTAAGAAGATACTCAGAGGCTGCAGAAAAGGCTATGCTGGAGGTTAAGTCTTATGAGTTAGTTCCATAGGAGGAAGAAGACCAGGTGCTATAGACACAACTTGTGGTCCTCTTCTGATGGGGCTATGACGGCAACTACTCTGGCAGTGAGAGGTCACAAAGGACTTCAGGAACTTCAAAAAAAGTGTTGCTGAAAACATTCAATGATTCAAAATTAAAATATAGCCAAGTATGGTGGCACACACTTTTAATCTCGGCACTAAGGAGGCAGAGGTAGTGGATCTCTAAATTCAAAGCCAGCCTGGTCTACACAGTGAGTTCCAGGCCAGCACGGGCTGCAGAGTAAGACCCTGTCTCAAAATTAATTAATTAAAAGAGAATTAAATGAGACATTCATCAGATATAATAAACACAAAGAGACAGAGTCCATCCTGGTATCACTACCACATGATTATTAGAGTAGAAAATGAAACAGTCCAATATATGCCACATGGCACTGGTCAATCTTGGTTCTGAGCAGCAGGAGATGGCATGCTCTACTGTAAAAAGTCAGATGTTGGAAGAATGTTTAAGGGCAGGCAAATGAAAAGTAACAGCCACAAAATGGTACAAGCCAGGGGTGGTAGCACACGCCTTTAATTCCAGCACTCCAGGGGCAGAGGCAAGCAGATCTTGGTAAGTTGAGGCAAACCTGGTCTACATAGTGAGTTCCAGGACGGTTAGGGCCACACAGAAAGACTTTGTCTCCAAAACACAAAACATACAACAAAAAACATGAATATAAAGAGGACCATCCTCTAAAACTACATTCAGTAAGTGTAGTGAAAGAGACACGGAGGTGAGTGCCTAGCCTAGCAAGTGGTCCATCTGTGCTGGGACAGAAAAGTTGGTGTGGAGATGGAAGGAGAAAACAGAATTTAGGATGAAGTACCTCAGTCCTAGACAAATGGGCTTCCACAATACTTCTCCTGCTGTCTGAATCTCTGGCTCTGGCCTTCTGGCCTGAAGCTGGTGTACCTCTCTCAGCCAGAATGAATTGCTGAGTTAATTTGGCTTCTAGAGTGAACCCTAAAAACTACTACAAACTTCTTGGATAAAGACAGAATTTCCAGCAGCAAAATTTCAAACTTATAGCCTTCTTTATTTTCCCCAATGTATGTATGTAGTTTTGAACTGAGGCTTGAATCTAGCCTTCTAGGCAAGCACTCTACCACTGAGCTACATCCTAGTCACAAACTTATTTATTTTCATTTTCATTTTGTTGCATGTATGTCTTAGTGAGGATGCAGAATCCCCTGAACTGGAGTCATAGACAGTTGTGAACTGCCATGTGGGTGGTAGGAATTGAACCCAGGTCCTCTCGAAGAGCAGCTGGTACTCTTAACCACTGAGCCTTCGCTCCAGTCCCTAACCCTATTTTCTCGTAAACGCTTTCTCATCCTAAAATAGTATCACGTGTTTCAAACTTGTTTTTTCTTTTCTTTTTGTTGTTTTTTAATTTTCAAGATAGGGTTTCTCTGTGTAGCCCTGCCTCTGCCTCCCAAGTGCTGGGATTAAAGGAATGTACTATCACTACTTCAGCTCAAATTTGCTATTAATTATTATGAATTAATATAACTCTAAACAAACCATGTATTTCTATAATGCCTGTAGCAAATAACTTAGCAAAATCAGTGTGGAATTTACTCATTCAACAAGTTTTAGAAGAGGGACAGGTCAAGATCAGATGAGGAAATCTACAGAGAACTGATGAGCCAAGCTCCTAGAACTCTAGATGGTCAGCTGTGGAGCCTGCATGAGACCGAACTAGGCCCTCTGCATGTGGGAGACAGTGTGTAGCTTTGTCTGTTTGAGGGGTCCCTGGGCATATTTATATTTCCCTATGGTGGGATGCCTTTGCTCAGCCTTGATACAGGGAGGAGGGGCTTAGTCCTGTCACAACTGAATGTACCAGGCTTTGTAGACTCCCCGTGGCAGGCCTTACCTTCAATGGGAAGTGGAGGTTGGTGGGAGGGAGTAGGGGGTGGGAAGGGAATTGTGGCTGGTATGTAAAATAAATAAAAAATTAAAAGCACAAAACAAACAAACAAAAAAACCCAACCAACCAACCAAACAGGTATTAGGCCCCTCACTACTAACTAGGCATGATTTGACACACCAATAAACAACAATAGTAAAACCCATTCTTTAATAAGCTTACTTTTAAAAATACTGTTGCTTTAAAAATATGTTACTTAAAAAGAATTTACATTCTAGGGTTGGGAAGCTAGAATGTAATAAGAAATGCCACAGTCCCAAAGCAGCTATCGTAAGTATTTTGAAAGCTATTCCTTGTAGCCCTAAGACTTTTATATAATAGATAGCTAGAAACTGGTTCCAGCCGGTTGGTGGTGGTTCAAGTCTTTAATTCCAGCTCTCAGGAGGCAGAGGCAGGAGGATCTCTGAGAAGTCAGACTGGTCTACAGAGCTTTGGGACAGCTAGAGTTAACACAGAAACCCTATCTGGGGGAGGTGGTAGGAGGATACGTGGTTGCTGTTGATATCAATGTTATTCAGTGTTTGTGAACTGTCTAAAATATTTAGGGAATATTCTCCTTCTTTATAATTAAGCCATTAGATTTGGTAAACTGCTAACAGTTATGTCTTCAGTGCTGCATTTGTTTAATCAGAATCTTGTTGGGGGGGGCGTGAAAAGTGATTGAAGTGTCTAGATTAGAACACAGAAATGAGATGACAATGAAACCAGATTGTGTGACCTGCTATGCTGCTTACTAAGTTTCTCTAAGAAATGTTCACTTATATCAATGAAAACAAAAAGCTAAACTACACAACTACACAGACACACAATAGTGGTTTATATCCATCAGTGGAAAGTGGGGAGATGGGGAGCTAGATCAGCTGTAAAGTGCTTGTTACAACAACATGATTCCTCAGCATCTACTTAAATAAAACAAAACTAGGCATGGAAGTGTATGCCTACAGTCCTAGCATTGGAAGATCCCTGGTGTTCACTGCTCAGCTAATTTTACTGAATAAGTGACCTCCAGGTTCAGTGTCAACAAGATTGTTCAGTGGGTAGAGGCCCTTTGGAAATGCAATAGGTGTGCAGGCTTGATGATCAAAATTTAATTCCTGGATCCCACAAGGTAATAGGAGAAAACCAAAAAACACTCTATAGTTGCTCTCTGATCTCCACATGTGTTATAGCACACATACGCACCTATATTCTTTTTTTTACACTCTTAATAAATTTTTTAAAATTTTAAAATTAAAAAAATAAATTTTTAAAAATTTTAAAATGCTCTGTGGTTAAGAGCACTTGTTCTTCCAGAGGACCTAGCATCTACATGGTGGCTCAAAACCACTCTAGGTCTAGGAGATCTGACACCCTCACCTACCCTCCAGGGCACTAGACACACACACTGTACAAATACATAAATGCAAGCCAGCTGGTGGTGCTGCATGTCTTTAATTCCAGCACTCAGGGACAGAGGCAGGCAGACAGATCTCTGTGAGTTCAAGGACAGCCTGGTCTACACATCGAGTTCCAGGATAGTCAGAACTGTTACACAGAGAAACGCTGTCTTAAAAACCAAAACCAAAACCAAAAAAACCAAACAAACAAACAAAAACAAACAAACAAAAAAAAACATTCCCCAAAACCAAACATGCAGGAAAACATATAACAACACTCTGTGTGTGTGTGTGTATTTACACCCTTTTTTTTAAAAATATTTATTTATTTATTTATTTATTTATTTATTTATTTATTTATTTATTATGTATACAATATTCTGTCATTGTGTATGCCTGCAGACCAGAAGAGGGCACCAGACCCCATTACAGATGGTTGTGAGCCACCATGTGGTTGCTGGGAATTGAACTCAGGACCTTTGGAAGAGCAGGCAATGCTCTTAACCTCTGAGCCATCTCTCCAGCCCCCTTACACCCTTTTTTAAAGACAGGGTCTCACTATGTAGCTCTGGCTGTCCTGGAACTCACTCTGTAGAACAAGCTGGCCTCAAACTCACGGAGTTCCACTTGCTCTGCCTCCCAGATGCTGGGATTAAAGGAGCACCACTATGCCTGGAGATCAACACTGGAAAACACCTAGTACACACCATATATACCATTGGCGAGCACTCTCTCCTTCCTTATTTATACCTACCAATTTCCCAGCTTTCACACAAAGAGACACACAGGCAGAGCAGAACTGCTGAGCTGGGCCAAGAACCCTGTTGGGAACCCTGTGCAAGTCATGAAATAGAGACATCTAGTGGCGATTAGAAGACTTGCTCCTGGTCACTGTAATAAGCAAAAACTTATCCCAACACTAGGATGCTTTTGGAGGGAGCCCCAGGAATGGGGCAAACCTGGACTAAGTGTGACTAGTCAAAACTCCAAAAAACTCCAGGCTGAAGGAAACTCCAGGCTGAAGGGTTAACTCAACAAAATATTTATGCCATTCAATTACTCAATTTAATTATTTAATATGGATCTGAGCTCCAAAAAGCCACCGGCAGGAGGTGGTTCATGACAGGCCCATTCCCACAAGGGCTTCTGGGAATGTGACCACATTAGAAAAGACAAGCTCCTAGGTTGTGATCATAGTATCAGGAAAGTGGAGGCTCAGATCTGCCTCCATGGCTTGGAACTCAGGCACTCAGGGAACTGGTCTTAGCACAGAACCCAGTCTCCCCAGCTCCCCAGGACTACTCACAGTATATCAAGATACATGGGGCTGGATAGATGGCTCAGAGGTTAAGAGCATTGGCTGCTCTTCCAGAGGTCCTGAGTTCAATTCCCAGCAACCACATGGTGGCTCACAACCATCTATAATGAGATCTGGTGCCTTTTTATGGTGTGTAGGCACACATGCAGACAGGACATTGTATATATAATAAAGAGTCCAAGGCAGAACAACATGGACAAGAAACACATTTATACAATCTGATGGATTCCAGGACTGTCTCCAGCCCTGCCCTGGAGAGAAGGCTGCCTGTTACCTGGGCCCATCTTCCCAGGGAAATCTATCCTCTGTAGAGGATAAACCTCCAGCTTCTCTGAGTCCTCTGCTCTTAAAAGCTGCTTGGTCTCTAGGAGAGAGAACTAATGCAAACCTCAACTCTAGCTTGGATTCTGTTCCAAGATTTTTTTTGTTTTTGTCTTTTGATATAGGGTTTCTCTGTGCAACAGTCCTAGCTGTCCTAGAACTCTGTAGACCAGGCCTTGAACTAAAAAAGATCCACCTGTCTCTCCCTCCCAAATGCTGCGATTAAAGGCATGCGCCACCACCCGGCTCTGTTCCAGGATTTTTTGTTTCTTTTCAAGACAGGGTTTCTCTGTAGCTTTAGAGCCTGTCCTGTAACCAGCTCTGTAGACCAGGCTGGCCTTAAACTCCAGAGATCCACCTGCCTCTGCCTCGAGTGCTGGGATTAAAAGCGTGTGCTGCCACCACCACCGGGCTGTTTTCCAGTATTTTTAAACAATTTTGCTGCTGTTGTGCTAGGGACTAAACCCAGGGCTGCCACTGAATTAATTACACCTTGGCCCTTGGGCTAGTTTTTGAAGGATACTGTAACTCACAGGGCAGTCTGTCCTCTTTCTTCAGGGTTTCTGTTTTAACCGTCTCATTCTATAGATCAGGTTGGCATGGCACTCAAGACAATTCTCCTGTTTCAGCGTTACAAGGTCTGGGTTTGCAAATATAAGATACTATGGCCAGGTTAGTGTTTGTTCCTTGGGGACATTCAAGTCAAGCTTTAAAAGAATCAGTAAGGACCAGCCCGTGCGGTAAGCAAAGCAAAGTGACTTACACGCTACTGTCCGTAAGGGATAGGGTGTCAGCATCACTGGACAGGCTCTGCTGTTCACTGTCATTGGCGCTGGTGGCTGGGGCCAGGGCATAGCCAGAGTTGACATAGTAGGGGTTGACGGGCTCCCTCCAAGATCCATACCTGTGAATAAGAAAGACACTTGAGTGGCAGCGAGCAATAGTCTCCTATTTTAATGTACACTGTAGAGTTATCTGGATTACCACATGAGAAATTCAGAGAAAAACAGAGCAGAAAAGTCCTGTCTCCATCTCGCTGCTCTTCTTATTCCATTCTTCTCAATTCAAAGGGAAAGGATTAAAAAGGGTCTAAGCTATGGGCATCTTTCCAGATGTTTACTAGTTTTTTTTGAAAGGCATTCAAGTATACATATGCAGAATAACATCTGTGTAGCAGAAAATGCTCAATCTTTCTCCTAAGAGTACAACCAAAAAGGAGCCATGATCCCTTTTATAGCTACAAAGTAACCCACTTCTGGCCCATCCCAATAGGTATTTCTGAAGCAGCCAGCCAGAGCCACCAGGACTCTAACTCAGGTCCTTGGGCTCCAGGCATACCCCATGGACAGAACACACAGATGAAATCTGCTGTTGGGTAGGCATGAGGAGATGGGTCAAAGCACCACTACTAGGGCTAACAGAATCCAGTTATTGCTATACAATTGATCAAAACACAAGATACTTAATCTGCATTTTCCCTAAAGACACTTTTGGGTTCTTGTCATTTGCTTTTCTCATCTCTTTATACCATTTGGTCCTTGCCTACTATGTGATTTATAAATTCACAACAGTTTTCAAATTACAAAATTATTTTATCTGGGCATAGAATTTGGACAGCAGAGGCAGGTGGATTTCTTATTAGTTTGAAGCCAGCCTTGTCTATATACTGAGTTTCTTGCCAGCCAGGACTACAAAGAAAGATTCTGTCTCAAAAAAAAAAAAAAAAAAAAAAGATTGCCAGGTGGTGGCTGTGCATGCCTTTATCCCAGTATTGGGGAGGTGGATCTCTATAAATTCGATGCCAACATGGTCTATGGAGCTAGTATCAGAATAGCCAGGGCTACAAAGAAATCATGTTTAAAAAAGCAGAAACAAACAGAAAAATACTGTTTGAGTGTTTAGCCTGCATGCATATAAGTGTACTATGTGCATGCCTGGTGCCCATGGAAGCCAGAAGAGGACACTGGATCTCCTGGAACTGGAATTATGGACAGTTGTGAGTTGATGTTTAGGTGCTAGGAACAGAGCCAGGGTCTGTTGCAAGAGCAGCTAGGGTGCTTAACCAATGAACCATTTCTCTGGTCCTCCAACTATTTTTACTATTATTAATAGTAAATACATACATATTAGTACCTATCTATATAATCATATAAAATATTTTCTCCTTAAACATACTTTTCTTTTTTCAAAAAATAATTCATTTTATGCGCATTGGTGTTTTGCCTGCATGTATATCTGTGTGAGGGTATTGTATCCTCTGGAATTGGTGTTATAGACAGTTGTGAGCTGCCATATGGGTGCCGGGAATTAAACCTGGGCATCTGGAAGAAGAGTTGGTGCTCTTAACTGATGAGCCATCTCTCCAGCTCCAATATACTTTTTCTGACATTCCAAGCCCTCTTATCCTGATCCCTTGAATGCATGATCCTGCCTCAGTGTCTTCCTGAGTAGTTGAGATTATAGGACTGTACCACCATACCTGGTCCTTAAACTTTTTGCATTGTGCAGACAGACCTTTTCATTTTAGGTTATAAACACAGTATTCTGTTATTTGATGGAGGTGGGCCTTCTGTTATGTGTTATTTTCATTGGTTAATAAAGAGACTGCCTTGGCCCTTTGATAGGACAGAAAATTAGGTAGGTGGAGTAAACAGAACAGAATCTGGGAAGAGGGCAATGGGGCAGATGCCATGGAGCCAGCCACCAGGTCAGACATGTTGAATCTTTTCCGGTAAGCCACCACTTCGTGGTGCTACACAGATTATTAGAAATGGGTTAATCAAGATGTGAGAGTTAGCCAGTAACTAACTCTCTAGAGATAATGGGCCAGGCAGTGTTTAAATGATTACAATTTGCGTGTTGTTATTTCCGGGGCTAAGCTAGCTGTGCGGGAGCCGGGCAGGACGAAAAGCAGGTCTGCCCGCAGTCCCATCACTACAGTTATTATTTAAAACCATTAAAAGATTTTTTTTGAGGCAAGATCTTGAAATTGCAGAGATCGTGCCTCAGCTTTCCCAAGCATATGATAACATGATATATCATACCCAGCTTCCATTAATTTTCTGCTTGTGTTTGTTTGTTTGTTTTTTGAGACAGGGTTTCTCTGTGTTGCTTTGAAGCCTGTCCTGGAACTAACTCTTACAGACCAGGCTGGCCTCGAACTCACAGAGATCTGCCTGCCTCTGCCATCCTAGTGCTGGGATTAAAGGTGTGCGCCACCACCACCCGGCTCTGCTTGGGTTTTAAGAAGAGTCTCACTATGTAGCACAGGTTGGTCTCAAATTCACATTCCCTCCGCTTTAGCTCCTCAAATGCTGGAATTACATCTATGTGTTACCATCCAGGCTTCCAGTACCATTGTGTGTGTGTGTATCTGTGTTTGTAAAGGTGCAAGTGGAAGTCAGAGATCAACCTTAAGGGTGTTCTTTAGGAAAATGTCTATCTAGCCAGCCTGCCCCAAGGATCCTGTCTCCATCTCCCAAGGGTTATTATAGCTGGCTGCTTATGTGAGTGACGGGAATCAAACTCAAGCCATCAAATTTGCATGACAAGTCCATTATCAACTAAGTTAACACCCTGGCCTCTTGGCCTCTAATAGCTGTTTTAAATTTTTCTTTGATCTTTATTTGAATTGGAGATATGCACAAATAAAACATAGCTGACGCTCTGACCCCACAATGGATGGCCAGTTGTTAGCAGTAAATATTACATAATAGGTAATTAAATGCTACCCTTGGTCACATCCTAACCTCACTTTATTTTTAAAAAAAGATTTATTTATTATGTATACAACATTTTGTCTCCATTCTGGCACACCAGAAGAGGGCGCCAGATCTCTTACAGATGGTTGTGAGCCACCATGTGGTTGCTGGGAATTGAAACTCAGGACCTCTGGAAGAGCAGCCAGTGCTCTTAACCACTGATACATATCTCCAGCCCCCCAACCCCCAACCTCACTTTTAACACAGGAATGTGGATTCCACATCACTGTACTGAGACTAACCAGGTAGCAGTTGTACAACTATAACAATGGTTCTAAACCTGTGAGTCGCAATCCCTTTGGGGTCAGATGACCCCTCCACAAGGGTCCACTATCAGATATTCAGCGTATCATATATTTACATTTGATTCCTAACAGCAAAATTACAAGTAGCAATGAAAATAATTTTATGGTTGGGGTCACCACATGAGAAACTGTATTACATGGTCACAGCATTAGGAAGGTTGAGAACCATTAGTATGTAGCGTCTCCTGCCAATTCTCTTCTTTAAAGATGACCCTCAGCTGAGCATGGTGGTGAATCCCTTTAACTTCAGCACTTGGGAGGCAAAGGTGAATTCTGGGTATATACAGAGTAGTGTGGTTCTCACTTTCCTAATGCTGCAACCCTTTACAGTTCCTCATGCTGTGGCGACCTCAACCATAAAATCATTTTATTGCTACTCATAACTGTAATTTTGCTACTGTTAGGAATTTTAATGTAAACATTTTGAGAGAGAAGTTTGTCAAATAGGTTGCAATCCGCAAGTTGAGAACCACTGACATAGCATTCCTGACCAGCCATGGCTATACAGTGATGGCCTCAACAGCACCACTCAAGAGCACCGAAAAGCAGCAAATTAGGAAATAACAAGGATGGGGGCATTTGAGAGGTTCAGCTGTTTGAATGCTGGATGCTAGGGTTAGAGCCCTTCGCACTGAGTGGTAAGCCATGGACTGTGCTTGACTGCCAGGCACTCTGTACCATAGCGTGGTGTAGAAGCGAAACCCAAATCTAAGGGAATAGGCCTCCTTTTGGACATCTATGTGCCAGGTGAACAGAAACTTCGAGAAAATTCTAACTGCATCAATTTTGCAAGGGCCCTTCAACAAGATGTACTGGGCATCTCAGAATTCCAAACTATTATACACTAGGATATGTGAGCCAGACAGCATTTGACCTTAAAAGGCATACCTTGATCCTTTGTCCCTAACACTTCAGAAGGCCCAGCATCTAAACTCAGGAAGGAAGGTGACATTTTGTAAGGGCAGTGCATCCCAACAGTGATCTCATTCTTGAAGTGCAAGGATACAAGGGACGACCACAGTGCTAGGAAAATGAACTCATCTGTCAGTCAGAGAGCATTTTGACTACACACTGCAGCCCCAAATTATTTGCATTGGGCATTAATGGGCCATGGCTGGTCAGAGAAAGGCAAGACCAGCAATCTCAGCCTGGGATGTATGTTAATTGCCAAGAGGCTGCCAGATGCTTGAGAAAGGCAGCTCTTTGGAATCAGCACCATGTATCTGCCATGATACCTGGTCAGCCCCTTATCCCCGTGTGTCAGGTCAGTCTATGACTTTATGTACTTTGCTGAAGTGTGCAGAAACATTTTTTTCAAAAACACTATTATCTTCTAAGTTTAAAATCAGCACAGTTATGTCAACCAATACTGTCAAAACCACACAACCACAGAAGTAAAACTCAGAATGTTGCTTAATGCTAAATCATTCTTGAATTTGGCTGAAACTACCAAGAATATTAAATACATGGTGGCACATGACTATAATGCCAGCAAGTCAAGAAGAGGCTGATATAGGAGAATTACAACAAACTGAGGGAGGCCTGCATGGTCTATATTTAGAGTTCCAGGCTAACCAGATCTATATAGTGATACCCTATCTTTAAGAAAAGAAAAGTATAAGCCAGGCAGTGGTGGTGCATGCCTTTAATTCTAGCATTTGGGAGACAGAGGCAGGTGGATATGAGTTTGAGGCCAATCTGGTCTACACAGTGAGTTCCAGGACAGTTAGGGCTGGAAAAACCAGAAAAGAAAAAAAAAAAAAAGAAGAGAGGAGAGAAGGGGAGAGAAGGGGGGAGAGGGGAGAGGAGGGGAGAGGAGGGAAGGAAGAGGAGGGGAGAGGAGGGGAGAGGAGGGAAGAGGAAGGGAGGGGAGGGGAGAAAATTTGTTAGTTTTGATTTAGTCTCTGCCCTCCAGGCTGTCAACATTGTTCTGTTCAGTAATAGCCACATCCAGTAGGGTGGGGAATTCCTTGAGCATACTCAACTGCCTCCCATCCCACTCCACAGCCTGGTGCACACCCACCCTACCTCCCTTCCCTTTCTATAGTCCCAGGTGTGTATTTCACATGTGTGGTAAGCTTGTGTTCCGCAAAATTCAATGAAGACCATAACTACTGTATATACAATCCCTAAGGTCCAAAGAGAAGGAAAGAAAAGAACTCAGATGAGAGAGAACAAAGAGAGGAGGGGAGCTACCAGTTGCCCACACCATCTAAAACTTCTACATGTCAGCACTGGCTCCGAGGAATCAATCTGTCAGTCATCTAACTGCTCTATTGAAAGCACAAACCATTTGTCTGATGTGATAAGGAATGCTCTGTCAATGATGTGCAAGAGAATGTCACGGAGAGGTGGAAGAACCATCCCTAGAACAGCTACAAATCAGAAAGAGGAGGACTGGGGATGCCTGAAAACAGGGTGTGCATGCACTTGTGCATCTGTACAAAGATAGAAAGCACATGAGGCTCCTCAAATTCCTCTTTCAAAGTTCTACAACTTTTTTTCCCTATTTATTTATTACTTTTATTTTGTAGCTTTTTTGTTTTTGTCTTTCAAGACAGGGTTTCTCTGTGTAGCCCTGGCTGTCCTGGAACTCACCCTACAGACCAGGCTGACCTCAAACTCAGAGATCTGTCTGCTTCTGTTTCCTGGGTACTGAGATTAAAGGGTATTAAAGGTGTGCACCTATTTTTTGGGTGTTTGAAACAAGATTTTATGTAGCCCAGGCTGACCTTAAATTTGCTTTGTAGCTAAGGATGACCTTTAAACTCCTAATCCACCTACAAGTGTGTGTGTGGCCGGTGTGTGTGTTGGGGGGGGAGGGTTGTAGGTATGCATCACTATAGACAGGTCTCTGCACTTTTCTAAATTCTCAAAATAAAAACCTAATGGGATCCATGCAAACACGCCCAACTTATTCCTGAGAAAAGTACAAAAACAAATGGATGGAGAAAACGCAGTCTTTTTCAATAAATGATGCCATGGCACCTACACATGTAGAGACACAAAGAATGAACTTTAATTTACATCTCACATTTCATATCAAGTCAACTCCTGTAGCTCCTGGATGTTTTCAGCCTGAACCACAGTGATGCTCCAGCATTCTACTCACTTGGTCTCTGCAACACCTCAGACCAGCAACATGCCCTGGCATGCTACCCTGGTCTCCTGGGCACTCGGTGCTTCTTTCTCACCCCTGTAACATCAAATATCAGCTGGCATTCAGGCCATTGTGAGAGGTACTCTGGTCACCTATAGTCAACCCAGAGTGGACCCATCATAATCATTTATGCATGTGTACCGTGTGTATGCCTGATGCCTACAGAGGCTGGAGAGGGCACTGTATCTCCTGAAACTGAGGGACAAGCAGCTATGAACTGCCTGATGTGGGTGTTGGAAACCAAACCCACATTTGACATTGTTATGGCATCTCAAATCGTGGTTCATTTGTCTCCCAACTAGAAGCTACTTGGTGTCTAAATGCCCTTTAGGCTTCCTAGGAAAATTTCTAACATGGGTCAATGAAAATACTTATCTTGGGGCTAAGAGACAGTTCAATTATAAAATGACTGCTGTGCAAGCATGAGGACCTGAGGCTCATCACTCACTGCACACACAGAAAATGTCAGGGACAGAACTGAGCATGGTGGCATATGTCTTTAATCAGAGCACTCAGAAGGTACAGATAGAGGATTTCTGTGAGTGCAAGGTTAGCTTGGTCTAGTCTACATAATGACTTCCACGGTAGCCAGGATTACAAAGAGAGATTTAATCTCAAAACAAAACAAAACAAAAAAGGCAGTGCCAAGGGATTTAGACATGTGAAGAAATGTGTACATATACATTTTAAATTTTTTAATTAATTATTTATATTTACGTGTATGGGTGTTTTGCCTGCATGCAAGCCTGTGTACTACATGAACGCCTGGTGTCTGAAGAAATCAGAAAGGGATGTCAATTCCCTAGAACTGGAGTTTTAGATGGTTATGAGTTGTTATGTAGGTACTGGGAATTTAACCCAGGTCCTCTAGAATAGCAGTCAATACTCTTTTTAACTGCTGAGCCATCTCTTTAGCGCCTTGTTTTTGTTTTTGAGACAAGACTTCACTATGCATCCCAAACTGGCCTCCAACTCACATTTATCCTTCTTCCTCAGTCTCCTAAGAGGTATGTACTACCAGGCTCATCTTGAAGCACTGTTTTTTGTTTGGTTTTGGTTTCATTCTTCCTTTCTTCTCTACAATGCTGAGAGTGATCACTTGGCTCTGCCCGAGTCCCCTGAGAAAGTAACCTAATACCCACAGGTAGAGGCAGGGGCTGTACTGATTTTAATTTGTTGTGGCGGGTGATAGAATACTCCTGAGTGTCAGAGGCTTTCAGCTCCTCTCCCAATAGTCTTGGGCAGAATTCTGCTTCAAATGAGTCCTTCCCGTCAGGCTAACTTTGTTGCCCAAATGGTCAGAGGCCAAGAGACAGCAAATACATTCTCCTACTTCCCCAGCTCCTGCACAACCAGAAATAATGAGCACTCTTCTCCCAGGTGCAGAACCATTAATCCCATAGAGACTCAGTCCTTTCCCAGATGCAATGACAGGAGCCCACCCTACTGAAACTCATACAATAACTCAGACAAGCTGTAGCCCCACCATAACAAAGAGATTAACACTTACTCTTGGGTCCTACACCCAGGGTCCCAGATAGATGAAGGCAACTGACATTCAAGAACAGAAGACATTACAGCATATCACTAATGTCCCAACACTATTCACTCATGAATGACAGCATGACACCAATGCTGAAAGGCATATCTACTCACAGACAAGAACATGCTGTTGCCAAACATGTTGGTACAAGACTTTAATCTCAACACTCGGAAGGCAGAGGCAGGCAGATCTCTGTGTGTTTAAGGTTAGCCTGGTCTACAAAACAGTTCCAGGACAGCTAAGACTACTCAGGGAAACATTGAATCAAGAAAACCAGAAAAGGGAACTGGAGAGATGGCTCAGAGGTTAAGAGCATTGCCTGCTCTTCCAAAGGTCCTGAGTTCAATTCCCAGCAACCACATGGTGGCTCACAACCATCTGTAATGAGGCCTGGTGCCCTCTTCTGGACTGAAGAAAGAATACTGTATACATAATGAGCAAATAAATAATTTTTTTTTTTTAAAAAAAAGAAAACCAGAAAGGATACACAGAGAAACAAAAAAAAAAAAAAAAGGCAAAAGCAAAACAAAACAAAAAGAAGCAAGCTGCTGATATCTTGATCTTGTCTACCTATGGATGACAACTACCATCCATTCATGTTATGATGCATACCCATTCATGAAAGGCAATGACGTATCTGGGTTCTGATTGTTCCATCTTATTAGATCACCATGACATTGACACCAATGTATCTTTCACTACATACACATTCCTTTTGGAGATAAGAGACTAGTTTCACAAGATAACGTCTCTTCCAAGAGTTGTATCGTCTCACACTAGGGTTCAGAGCTACAGAAGATCCAGTGAAGAAGGTACTAAAAGGGTGAGAGGGACTATCTCTCACTCTAAATTACCATCTGTATAAAATGGAAAACAGTGGCCCACACATAAGATCTTGGACATATCCATACATACAGCTACTTACAAAACAAGTGCCTCACCTCTGCACCTAAAGAAAAAAGAATATCCTATGAATTGCAATTCACACATCAGCCACCAGCAGCTACCATAATCTCTTCATCTCCTACATGTAAAATCAGGAACTCAGCTTCTACATCCACCTGTGAGGATCACAGTTCACTAGCACCTTCCACCAGTAAGTACATTAGTTAGTCAGATGTTAGAACCCTTGGAAGCAGGTGCAGGTGACATTAGAAGCCTGCCATTAACTGTGGACCTACTTTGCAGCATGATTGAGCTGGGTACCACCTAACTGAAGCTCTATGAACCCCACAGGATATTAAGACATGAAAAGATGGGAGAATAAGTCACCAGAAGACAAGGAATAAGCACTTCTGGTCTGCTTAGGAGGTTGATCACATGGGCTTACTCCCCAGAAAGCATTATGTTTATTCTTGTAATTTGCTGATACACCCCCTTTGAACAGAATCAAATGTTCTTTATAATCAAGAAGTAGGGGCAAAGAGGGTACATGGCCGACATACTCTGCATTGATACAAATACAGTAGATGGGATGATTACACTTGCCCAACAAAAGTGACCTTGAAGAATTCTGTCCCAATTTTTTGTTAACCACCAAGTCACCGTTTATTCATTATAAAGCAGAAACGACAATGGTCAGCCAGGTGGGTAGCGTGGCCTTTAATTTCAGCACTTGGAAGGCAAAGGCAGGATGATCTCTGTGGGCTAATGCCAGTCTGGTCTACACAGAGAGTTCCAGGTCAGCTATAGTTACATGGAAAGATGCTACCTAAAATTTAAAAAGTAAAGAAAGAAGGGAGGGACAATAATAGACTCTGTAGGACTTCTGAGCATCTTAGTGAATAATACTCACAATGCTTGAGAAAGGTTCAGCATGCAATGCAGAAGAACCTCAACATAGACTCTGGCCCAGTATCCCACATGTCAGTTGGAAGGAGAAAAGGATGAGGTTGGCTACTGGTCACAGCTAAATAACCACACATGCAAAAGATTCTGTCAGAACAACAGACCCATGGGCTCCCAAGTACTGGTAATTCTACTATGGCTCTACAGAAGAGAAAGGGGGGAAGTGAGAGCCATGTCCGACATCACATCCTCTCCACCCCAATTTCTACACATTCCAGTGTTAATCAAATCAGCAAATACTTAAAGTAACTGCTACCAAGCATGCAAGATAGCTTAGATGGTAAAAGTTCCTGCTGCCAAATTTGTTTAATCATTAGACACATGTGGCAGAAAAGAATGACTAATGCAAGTTGTTCTCTAATGCCAAATATGGATCATGCATAACACATGTGTACATGCACACACACACACACACACACACACACACACAAATAACTAAACCGATAAAAATATAGGTAACACTCAGGCAATGGTGGTGCACCTCTTTAATCCCAGCATTCGGAAGATAGAGGAAGAGAGATCTCCATGAGTTCAAGGCCAGCCTGGTCTACAGAGCAAGTTCCAGAACAGCCAGAGCTACTACATATAGAGAGATCCTATCTCAAAAAACAAAACAAAAGTTTATATCAAACACAGCCATTCCACTTTTTAAAAATCCCACTATTTAAACCTCACTTCATCAGTTAGAGTGTTTATCAGATTTGTGTACATCTAAAGAAGTATTCTGAAACCCTTTAATGTGTCCAAGACTTTCAAGTAAGGACCTTGAAGAAATCTGATGGAAGCCGTGTAGTCACTCATGTCCACGCAGAAAGGAAAGGGGTCTCTAGTTTTCAGACTTCACAGCTTTTGAGCCCTCACTAGCAAGTCCTATGTGTGGTTGTACAGAGCTTTCTCTTTCAAATTCCTCTTGGCATACATTAGCCCACAGTTTTGACTTTGATGTTAAGAGATGCACAAAAGACATAGATTTGGGGCATAAAAGGAAAAGTGAAAGTAAAGAGGTGTTTATCCTTAGCAGCCAGAGATAACACCATATGGCCTGGACTCTTTTAGATTTTTCTTAGTATATACATAATCTAGTTTTTAATTCAGCACTGAGATTAAAATCTGTATTATCCACTACATGTACCTCAAACTCATAGAGATTGGCTGCCTCTGTCTCTCAAGTTCTAGGATTAAATTTGTGCAACACAATGGCTAGGCCCAATTTTCTTATGATGAGCAAAGATCCTCAAGAGGATGAGATAAGAAACCCTGAGTTGTACAAGAATGGGAAGCACACACACAACACATACAAACCAAGGCTTCAGTTGTGTCTCATGTAGAGACACTATGTTTCTGAGAGGGACACAATTTTCAGTCACAGGCACCTCATAAAAAACTTGTGTGACAAATGACCTTTCGCCACCAACTTCATGTTTCCATGGGTGTCACACCAGACCTCCTCTAACTGGCTTGTCATATGTCTTTTCTTCTGAATTGTCATGTTTAAAAAAATATTTTACAGCCCAAGTATGGTGGTGTAAACTTGTAATTCTAATACTCAAGAGGCAGAGAGAGAACGATTGCTGGAAGACCAAGGCCAGTCTGGGATACACAGTGAGTTTCAGGCCAACCAGGGCCACAAAATAAGCACTACTTCAAAAAAAAAAATGGTGGAAGATATCATTACATAGGGTCCAGGATCTATAATTCACAGGCTCTCTAAATTGAAAAAATAGTGAAAATGAAAAGGAACAAAAGTATCAAAAAAAACATGACAGAGAGAACATATTATCAAAACAACCCATAATTGAAAGACAAGTTTATTCTTCACAGTGAGAGAAGCCTCAGAGGGAAAAGCCTGCAATATTGAGAGGATGCTAACAACAAAGAACACATTCAAGAAGATCCTAAAGGTAAGGTAGTAAGTAAGGTAGGCACGTAGCTCAGTGGAAGAGTGTCTACTAAGCACGTATATGGCCCCAGATTCAATACCCAGCACCTTAAAGAAAACAAGAAAGGCAAGTATGGTAGCTGACACATGTAATATTATCAGCACTCAGGAGGTGAAATCAAAATGATCGCTGTTGAATTTGAGGCCAGCCTGGACCACAGCTTGAGTCCCAGGCCTTTGATGATAAAATAAAATAAAAAAAAAATCCTGGGAAAACAAGTCACAACCACAGAATGGTTTAGATGAAAAAGGCAAAAACCTAAGAGCCTTTCCACCCAATTAAACCCTACTTAACTAGGCTCCACAAAGAATGTTTGACAACCAGGCAGTAGTGGTACATGCCTTTATTTAATCCTAGCACTAGGGAGGCAGAGGCAGGTGGATCTCTGTGAGCTTGAGACCAGCCTGCAAAAGCAAGTTCCAGGACAGCAGGACTACACAAAGAAATCCTGTCTTAAAAAAACAAAAAAGAAAACAAGTTTGACAACTTTGCACAGAACATCAATAGTATCACACACATACTACTAACCCAATACCCAATAGTACCATAGCAATGGCCACAGCACACCATTAACACAGTGTCTCAAGAACACAGCATCCAGGACCACTCAAACTGCTAACACTGTGCACCCAGACCACAATTCTGGACACCACACACACACTACCACAAACCAAGGCAACACAGCACCTAGTACTCAGAACCACAAAATGCTAAGGGAATTCTTTCAGCTAGAGTAGGAACACAGAAAGCTTTGGGAAACAGGTCTTCAGGGAAAACTACTTTATCACTTATGTATTATAGTGTATAGTACACTTCAAACTAGTAAAGAATGTAAGAAATTTCACAAAGAGAGCCGGGCGGTGGTGGCGCACGCCTTTAATCCCAGCACTCGGGAGGCAGAGGCAGGCGGATCTCTGTGAATTTGAAGCCAGCCTGGTTTACAGAGTGAATTCCAGGACAGCTAGGGCTACACAGAGAAACTGTCTCTAAAAAAAACCAAAATAAATAAATAAACGTCTAAGAGTTGCTTATATAGTTTCAGAAACAGTGGAGACGCACAGTGATCTGACCACTGGGAGGTGGGATGGTAAATGTAGAGGACTTCTTTCAGACT
Organism: Myodes glareolus; assembly: GCF_982192425.1. NCBI lineage: Eukaryota > Metazoa > Chordata > Mammalia > Rodentia > Cricetidae > Myodes > Myodes glareolus. The sequence continues at coordinate 93,425,564 of NC_142034.1, forward strand.
GACCATGAAGCAACTACACAGTATGCCAGTTCTAGTCTGAATAAAGCAAGTTCTTCTGGGATTTCAAGCAATTATGAGAGGACCCACCTGTGTGTGTGTGTGGGGGGGGGTCTGTAGCACCCTATCTAAAAATATCGTTCAGTGGAATGCAGCTATACTTGGAACAGAAGAGACGCTCTGTAAAGCAACACTTTCAAAAGTAATAATAGAATTTCTAAAGAATATCCAAATAAATAATTACTAGGTAGGTTTTTTGTTTCTGTTTTGTTTTTCAAGACAGGATTACTATGCCCTGGCTGTCTGGGAACTCACTCTGTAGACCAGGCTGGCCTCAAACTCACAGAGATCCGCCTGCCACTGCCTCCCCAGTGCTGGGACTAAAGCTGTGAGCCACCATCCAGCAGAACTATTAGGTTTTTTTATCTAAAATATTTTATCCAATTGCGTACACCCATGGTAACAGGCTTACATAGTCTTCAAAGCTGATGGATTCCAACATATAATACATCTTCTATCTTAACTTCAATTCAGTCTCTGATGAATGAGCCAAATACAGTCCAGCCAATAGTCAGGCAGCAGTTTTATCAAGAAAAAAAAAAAAAAAAAAAAAAAAAAAAACACGAGAAGAGTTTTAGCCACTGAGCAAAGTTGAAACGATTCATAATTAAACAACTGGTCTATTATTAATATTTGCTATCACTGCTTTAATATAGTTTACCTCCCAAAAGAAAGGCAAGAAAGTGTTAAGTATCACAGGTGTGAAGGATTCTGAAGAGAAATAAAAAGAAAAAAAATCCTTCAGTTTAGAACCTACAAAAGCTTGTGTGTCTTGATTAAAGTACTGCTTTTTGCATGGTGTGAACTAAAGTTACTGACACATAAATTTGTGATATATCTATCCTGTTTGTATTTTTTCTAAGAATATAATGTTGACGTATTTTGTTGCTTTTATTTTATTAAATATGTATGGATGTTCTGTGTGTATGTTTGTGTGCTACTTGAGAGCCTGATGCCAATGGAGACCAGAAAAGGAAGCTGGATACCCTGGGACTGGAGTTACAGAAATTGTGAGCTACTATTCTGGTGATGGAAAGGAACCTGGATCCTCTGTAAAAACAGCCAGTGCTCTCAATCACTGAGTCATCTCTCCAGACTCATGTTAGTATGCTTAATATCAGAATAAACATTTTATAGTGGCTGGGAAAAAAATGGCTCAGCAATTAAATAGTAGTCACTGCTCTTACAAAAGACTCAAGTTCAGTTCCCAGCACCCACATGAGATAGTTCACGATGCCTGTAACTCTAGTTCCAGAGGATCTGACACTCTCTGGCCTCAACAGGCACCTATACTCATGTATCATTTATTCTCTGACATAGTCATACACACATAAATAAAAATAAATCTCATCTGTGTGTGTGTGTAAAATCTATACTTTTTTCAAGTATTGGATGTCTTACTTTTAAATTCTTCATTTAGAGACAGGTCTCACTATGTACACCAAACCGGTCTTAAATTCACAAAGATCCAACTGCATCTGCTTCCCTAGAGCTGAGATTAAAGGCATACACACTACTTACCACCTTGGCAAGTTATTCCTTTAAATTTTTGTTTGTTTTGTTTTTTGAGACACGGTTTCTCTGTATAACCTTGGCTGTCCTGTAATTCTCTGTAGACCAGACTGGCCTCGAACTCAAGAGATCTACCTACTTCTACCTACAGAGTGCTGGGATTAAAGGCATGCATCACCATACCTGGCTAATTCTTTTAATTTTTAAATATAAAAAGGTACTTAGGTTTTTAAAAACGTAAGTATTGTATTAATGCTGTTAAAAATACATAACTTTAAGTCGGGTGGTGGTAGCATACACCTTTAATCTTAGCACTTGGGAGTTAGCAGTAGGAGGATCCCTGTAGAACTGAGGCCAGGCTGATCTACTTGTCAAATTACAGGACAGCCAAAACTAAATAAAGCCCCTGTCTTAAAAAGCCAAGCAGTGGTATTATACATCTTTAATCCCAGAACTCAGTAAGCAGAGGTAAACTAATCTGAGTTCGAGACCAGACTGGTCTACATAATGGGTTCCAGGACAGTCAGGGCTACATAGAGAAACTCTGTGTTGTGTGTGTGGTAGAGGGGAGGCGGGAGTAAGCTACATAAAATGTAGAGGATGGGTACATGCATAAAATGAATGAATGAATGAATGAAATAAAATATAGGCCTCCTGTAACTTTTTGTTTGTTTAGTTTTAACTTTTGAATTTAGTCTTCTGAATTTTTTTAAGAATGTACTTTCTATACTGGGGAAATGGCTCAAAAGTTAAAGCAATTGTTCACAAAAGTGAGGAAAAGAATTCAGATCGTCAGAGCCCATGTAAATGTCAAGTGGATGTAACAGACTGCCTATATTCTTAGTGCTTCAAAGGCAGAGACGGGATCCCTGGAGTAAGCTGGCTAGTCAAACTAGCTGTATTGGCAAACTCTGGGTTCGACTGAGAGATTGTGCCTCAATGAGTAAGGTTAAAAACCAATTAAGACTCCCGATATTAATCTCAGAACTCTACATGCATGCAGACACATGCAAACATACATACACAGAAGAAAAAAACATACTTTTAAATTATAAACACATATTGTTTATAATTTAAATTATAAACACATATTGTTTATAATTTAAATTATAAACACATAAACAATATGTGTTTTATAATTTAAATTATAAACACATATTTGAGAAATAGGGCTGGAGAGATAGCTCAGCAGTTAAGAGCACTGGCTGCTCTTCCAGAGGTCCTGAGTTCAAATCCCAGCAAACACATGGTGTCTCACAATCATCTCTAATGGGATCTGATGCCATTAGTTAGTGCTCTTAACCTCTGAGCCATCTCTCCAGTCCCCTGCACTCATTTTCTAGACTTGTCAATGACACTTATATAGAAGGCTGGGACTGGGGTGTAGAGATGGGGAAGACAACGATTTTGACTCATGCGTAAAATGTCTAGCGCCACAAAAAGATGCTTAAGTAGTAGGGGGCTATCTCAGATTTTGAGGGGTATTTTGTATAGTTTTGTTTTTCAAGACAGGGTTTCTCTGTGTAGCAGCTCTGGCTGTCCTGGAACTTGCTTTGTAGCCCAAACTGGCCTCAAACTCACTGAGATTCCCCTACATCTACTTCCTGAGTGCTGGGATTAAAGGTGTGTGCCACAATGCCTGGCCTGGTAGGAAGCTACCCATGTTTAATGTCAGATAGCTGCATAACCCACAGAAGCAACTGAATCCTGAATGTTTCTGTAGATCATATACCTTTTGGAATTATCACACACTTTTTGAAATTCTTTTTTTTTTACTTTTTTAAATAATTTATTTATTATGTATATGTATACAGTGTTCTGCCTGCATGTGTACCTGTACCACAGAAGAGGGCATCAGATCTCATTATAGATGGTTGTGAGCCACCATGCGGTTGCTGGGAATTGAACTTGGGATCTCTGGCAGAGCAGTCAGTGCTCTTAACCACTGAGCCATCTCTCCAGCCACACACTTTTTGAAATTCTTAACTCTAAGAGGGTTCTATGATTCACAAATAGCGGGTTCTTACTGGCGATGGGAAAAGCAAAGCTATTTCCTCCCACGCAAGGTCACAGAGCCTTAGACTGAACAGGGCTGAAGGAAGAACTGTCCAGATCAGATTAACCAACTCCCTCAACTCAGCCACAACCAAGAGCTGCAGGGTAAACTAATATATATGAAATCCACATTGTAGAAAAATTGAGAGAGTCAGAGAGCACAGGCCAAACTTAAATTTTATTATTTTTTTTTCTTTTTTGAGACAAGATTTCTCTGTGTAACAGCCCCGGCTGTTCTGGAACTTGCTCTATAGACCAGGCGGCCTCGAACTTACACATTCACCTGCCTCTGCCTCCTGAGTGTTGGGATTAAATCATGTGCCACCACACTCAGTCCAAACTTGAATTTTCACGATTGACTCACACATTGACAAAAAGACAGAGTCACCAGGCATCTGACCTACAGGTAGAGCTTAACTCCAGGAGAGACCATATTGATGCCACAATAAAATGCACACACTCCAGCAAACTGTGCTGAATACATAAACCTTGCTCTCTTCAAACACTGCTGTGGGTAAAAGCCAAGATAACATGGTTTACACAGCTTCATAAAATGTTCAATTCTGTGTTGTCTGTCAGTGCTTCCCATTCATAAACCCACAAAGCAGTAGTAGGTACCAGCATCACAAGGCCTAGGAGTTCAGGACTGGAGTTGATCCCCATCTCTCTGTCTAACTTCTACCCGAAGTACTTCATGGATACCATGGAGTTCTGTCAGACTGTAGAGTTTTGTAGGACAAAAGCAGGGAAGGCTACCTCTTGACAGGCATGTACATATACAGATAGTATAGTGGGTACATTAGGGCTCATAGGATATCTCTCCAGCATCAGTAGAAGGGATGGTATCCTCATGAATTGCTCTGCCAGCTGGGTGGTGAGGATGCACGCCTTTAATCCTAGCACTTGGGAGGCAGAGACAGTTGGATCTCTCAGTTTGAGGCCAGCCTGGTCTACACAGTGACTTGCAGAACAGTCAGGGCAACACAGAGAAACTCTGTCTCAAGGAAAAAAAAATGCTGTGAAACTGGAAAGCAGGACTTTGTTAGGGGGCTCCTGTGGTGATCCAGCAGGAGAGCAGTGAGAAGAGCAAGGAGAGATTTAAATCAACACCACTTTGCATAGTAGGACCAGGGCTGCTGTTGAACTGATGACGGTAGGCGAGCAGAGACTGGACTGAGGCATGGATGGTCCTGCCACTTTTGATATAAAAAAGCTTAAAAGAACAAGTTGGGCAGAGGAAGACCTAGTGTTGGAATCCTCAATGTGTCAGCCTCATCATGTGCAACCCACATGTGTCTACAGTATCCAACAGAAGTTTTATTCAGGAGGCTAAACGCTCAGGTAGAGACTGAAACCCACAGGTATCTAGTGGGAATCTGAGCACCTGCCACTCATTATCTATGGTTTCTCCATGATACCTCATTCTACAGGTCCTTATTTCATCACTCCATTTAACAGGCAAGTACTGCAAATTCTCCACTGTCACAACACAGTAAGAAGACAGTCAATTCCATAAACTACAGTCTGGGAGCTTATTATGCTAGAATTTCTTTCTTTTTTGGTTTTTCAAGACAGAATTTCTCTGGGTAGCCCTGGCTATCTCAGAACTCAATTTATAGATCAGGCTCGTCTCACATAGTCCACTGGGACTAAGGGCATGTACCACCATCACCCCCAGCTTAAGCTAAAGTTTCAAAATTCACCATGAACCTAACTCCTTATTATTATTACATTTTTATTTATTTGTATGTGGGTGAATGTGTGCCATCGTGTGTTTGCAGATATCAGAGAACAACTCATAGACGTCATTTCTCTCTATTACTATGTGGATTCCAGGGATGGAACTCAGATCTCAGATCCTCAGGCTCAGAGGCAGCCTCTCTTAACAAAACTAACATTCTCTCTCCCTCTCTTTATTTGACTCTCTCAAGCCAGGCATAGTGGCCCACACTTTTAATTCCAGCACTCTGGAGGCAGAGACAGGCAGATTTCTGTGAGTCCGAGGTCAGCCTGGTCTACAGAGCGTGAGTTACTTCCAGAACAGAATCCAGGGCTGTTACACAGAGAAACTCCACTTCAAAAAAGGAAAAAAAAAGACAGGCTTCCTCTGTGTAGACCAGGCTGGCCTTGAACTCAGAAATCCTTCTGCCTCTGCTGGGATTAAAAGTGTAAGCACGGGGCTGGAGAGATGGCTCAGTGGTTAAGCGCACTGACTGCTCTTCCAGAGGATCCGGGTTCGATTCCCAGAACCCACATGGCAGCTCACAACTGTCTGAAGATCCAGTTCCAGGGGATCTGATACCTTCACACCAATGCACATAAAGTAAAGTTAAATAAACCATAAAAAAAGTGTAAGCACAACAAAATAATTTAAAGGGAAAAGGTAGTTCTACTTACTAGCGCAGAAATGATTATTACATTTTTCATTGAATATTCACAAAAAAAAAACATTTCTTGAGTGCTGCTGAGATGACTCAGTTAGTAAAGGTACTTATGAAATGAGCCTGGCAATCTGAGTTCAAACCCTGAGAGTCACACAATGCTGGAAAGAACTGACTCCACAAAGCTGTTCTTTAACATACACATACCATGTGTGTATGCATACACAAATAATAACAACATTTAGGTTGAGGGAGAGGGAGTGAAGGGGTGGCTTAGCAATTAAAGAGAATACACTGTCATCCTTTAATCCCAGCTCTCAGGAGGTAGAGGTAGGTAGATCTCTGTGAGTTTGAGGCCAATCTGGTCTACAAAGTAAATTTGAGGATCTGGGCTGGAGAGATGGCTCATTGGTTAAGAGCACAGCACTGGCTACTCTTCCAGAGGACCCAGGTTTAATTCCCAGAACTCACACAGCAGCTCACAACTGTTTGTAACTCCAGTTCTAGGGAATCTGACACTAATGCACATAAATTAAAATTAACTACTATAAAAACCTTTTGGAGGCCGGGCGGTGTTGGCACACACCTTTAATCCTGGCACTTGGGGGGCAGAAACAGGTGGATCTCTGAGTTCGAGGCCAGCCTGATCTACAGAAACAGACTCCAAAGCTACAGAGAAACCCTGTCTTGAAAACCCCAAAACAAACAAAACAAAATCCCCAAAAACAAAAATAAAAAAAAATAGTTTTTGGATCTGAATCAAATAAAGTATATATCCCATGAGAACTTAACATCAGGGCTACTCATTGACCTCCATACCAAGCATTTCTTAGTAACAACCCAGGGAGAAATATGGGTTCCAAAAGGGCCCAGAAAGCCACCCAGCCATTCAGAGTCTCATCCTGATAATGCAAATCTGTATACTAAAACTGTCTAGAAGAGTCTCCAGTTTTCTCATTATGAGGTCATCTAATAAAAGTTCATTATAAGCCCACATCTATAATCTCAGCACTTGGGAGGCAAAGGCAGGCCAGGCAGATCTCAGTGAGTTCATGGCCAGCCTGGTCTACACCTGTCTGGGGGGAGGAGGAAGGGGAGTTCACTTCACAGAACCAGCCAGACATCTGGAAAATGGTAGGAACAGCAATGGGAACTTGTTGTCTCCCTCAGCCCCATGCCCAAAGGCAACAGCAAGAGAATACAGGAGGGCTGCAAGGAGGCCAGACTAAAATATGAACTGTCTTTTGCCACAAATGACCATGAAGAGATGGTACCATAGGTCAAGTTAGTCTAAGACATCTTTGTCTTCAAATTCAGGCTCAGAAGACTACACCTTCCTCTGAAACTAAATAAATGTTCTTTCATAGCTTCTCAGCCTTTTGGCTAAGACCAAGTGAAACTAGATGCTCTCACTGGAGCCTCAAATCATGATGCAAAGCTAACCTTCAGAACTTTGCACCTATTGGGTGCTTCCTCTTACAATTTCTTTTTTCTTTTTGTTTTGTTGTTGACTTCTTAAGCCATCACCAGAAACAGTCAATAAACTGACAGGTCTAGCAGTTCCTCAAGCAAACTCCAAGAGGTCCAGAGAGCAAGGGCTGGTCATCATGTCTAAAAGATCTGTTTTCTGAGTGGAGAGGGCTGTGTGACAGGAACCCAGCCAAGCCAGTACACTGCTTTCGCTGTGAATGGCATTCAAAGTCCACTCGATGTCAATGATACTAACAACCAAGCCTGACCAGGAGTATACCACTGGGCTGGCCCAGAAAGACATTAGGAAAAGATCTAGGAGACTCTACTACGTACAGCAAAAGACACAAATAACAAGAATGATAAAAGTAGCAAACAAGTATGAAAGAGAGCATTTGGGAAGTTGAGGGTTAAAACTAGCAGCCAAATGGCTCAAACCTGCTCATTAAGACCTGGCAAATGAAACCCAGACCAATTTCAAATGATACTTGTGGGTCAGGCTAACTTATCAAGGAGAGTAATACCCATGCCTGCCAGTTAGTGTGTCACAATACCTGGTCCTGAGTGCCAAACTATGGGGCTGTAGAGACGGTACATCAGGCTCACAGCCATCTGTAATTCTAGTTCCAAGAAATCTATTACCTTCTTTTGACCTCTGAGAGGACCTTCCTACATATGGTACACATTCATACACTTATGCCCACACACAAACACATAAAACGGTTAAGTCTAAAAAATAAAAATCAATGCCCAGCAAAATTCTTCACTCACCTTGAAAGAACAATACTCAACTTCATATGGAAAAGCAAAAAACCCAGGATAGCCCAAACAATCCTGTACAAAAAGGAATTTCTGGAGGCATCACAAACCCTGACTTCAAATTCTACTACAGAGCTACAGAACTAAAAACAGCCTGGTATTAGCATAAAAACAGACAGGAGGACCAATGGAACCAAATTGAAGACCCAGGTGTCAATTCACACAGCTATGAACAACTGATTTTTGACAAGCAAAAAATATAAAATGGAAAAAAGAAAGCATATTCAACAAATAGTGCTGGCATAACTGGATATCAACATGTAGAAGAATGAACATAGATCCATATCTATCATCATGCATAAAACTTAAGTCCAAATGGATGAAAGACCTCAACATAAAACCAACCACACTGAACCTCATAGAAGAGAAAGTGGGAAGTATACTTGAATGCATTGGCACAGGAGACCATTTCCTAAATATAACCCCAGCAGCACAGACACTGAAAGAGCAACAGGACCTCCTGAAACTGAAAAGCTTCTGTAAAGCAAAGGACATGGTCAACAAGACAAAAACGGCAGTCTACAAAATGGGAAAAGAATTTCACCAACCCCACACTGGACAGAGGACTGATCTCCAAAATACACAAAGAACTCAAAAAATTGATCATCAAAAGAACAAATAATCCAATACAAAAACAGGGTACAGACCTAAACAGAGAACTCTCAACAAAGGAATCTAAAATGGCTGAAAGACACTAAAGGAAATGCTCAGTATCCTTAGCCATTAGAGAAATGCAAATCAAAACAACTCTGAGATTCCATTTTACACCTGTTAAGAACGGCCAAGATCAAAAATACTGATGACAACTTATGCTGGAGAGGTCGTGGGGTAAAGGGAACACTCCTGCATTGCTAGTGGGAGTCCAAGCTGGTACAGCCCCTTTGGATATCAGTATGGCGGCAATTCCTCAGAAAATTAGGAAACAACCTACCTCAAGACCCAGCAAAACCACTTTTGGGTATATATCCAAAGAATGCTCAACCCTACCACAAGAACATGTGCTCAATTATGTTCACAGCAGCATTGCTTGTTATAGCCAGAACCTGAAAACAACCTAAATGCCCCTCGACCAAAGAATGGATAAGGAAAATATGGTACATTTACACAATGGAGTACTACACAGTAGAAAACAATAATGACATCTGGAAATTTGCGGGCAAATGGATGGATCTAGAAAGTAACATATTGAGTGATATGGTAAATCACTCTTATATCACTCTTTTTTTAAAAAAGATTTATTTATTATGTATATAGTGTTCTGCATGCCAGATCTCATTACAGATGGGTGTGAGCTACCATGTGGTTGCTGGGAATTGAACTCAGGACCTCCTGAAGAGCAGTCAGTGCTCTTAACCTCTGAGCCATCTCTCCAGCCCTCTTATATCACTCTTAAGTGACAAATATCACTCTTAAGTGGCTTTTAGACATAAAGCAAAGAAAAACCAGCCTACAATTCACAATCCCAGAGAACCTAAACAACAATGAGGACCCTAGGAGAGACATACATGGATCTAATTTACATGGAAAGTAGAAAAAAACAGGATCTCCTGAGTAAATTAGGACCACATGGACCATGGGAGAGAGTAGAAGGAAAGGGGAGAGGAGTAGAAAAAATATATACCTCAATAAAAACAATAAAAAATGAAAATTAAAACAAAACAAAGCAAAAACACTGTGGCTTTGAGTAAAGGAGCTAGTTTAGCTGCCAGGGCTGCCAATCCAAGTTCAATCCCCAGGACCCATGTGGTAGAAGGAGAGAACAGACTCTGGCAAGTTGTCCCCTGACCTTCACATGTGCTACACACTACATGCACATATACACAAACACAAAGACATAAATGAAATGAAACAACAATAACAAACAAACTGTTGGTAAGTGGATATGGAGACACTTAATATTCCAGTACTTGGGAGGCGGAGGCAGGCGGATGTCTCTAAGTTCAAGGCCAGTCTGATCTACAAAGTGAGTTTCAGGACAGCCAGGGTTACACAGAGAAACCCTGTCTCAAAAAAACAAAAAACAAAAACAAAACAACAATAACAATAACAATAAAACAAAAGAGTAAGACCCTGTCTCAAAAAGAAAAGAGGGATCCAGTGTGGTGCACACCTTTAATCCCAGCACTGGGGAAGCAGAGGCAAGTGGATTTCTGTGAGTTCAAGGCCAGCCTAGTCTACACAATGAGTTCCAGATTGACTAGGTATATGAGGTGAGACCCTGTGAAAGGAAGAGAGAGAGGGAAGGGGAGGGAGGGAGGGAGAAAAGAAAAAGGAGACTGGGAAGATGACTCCAGGGTTAAGAGCCCATACTGCTCTCACAGAGGACTGAAGTTCAGTTCCCAACACCCAAGTAAGGTAGCTCACAAAATTTTCTGTAACTCCATCTCCAGAGTATCCAACTCCCTCTGGCTCTGTAGGCACTGCATCACACACACACACCCACACACACACCTTAAAATTTTTAAAAGCAACAAAAACAAGTAACAATAGAGGAGGCCAGGTGTAGGAACACACACCTGAAATCTCAAGATTCGGAAGATGAAGGAGAGAAAGAAGTTCAAGACCAGCCTTGGCTACATAGCAAGTTCTAGGCCACATGGGAGATCTTGTCTTCAAAAACACAAAACAAACAAATAAAAAAAAACAATAAAAAAGATTATAGGTATTTTCAGGTGGTGGTGGTGCATGCCTTTAATCCCAGCACTCAGGATGCAGTGGCAGGCAAATCTCCAAATTGAAGGTCAGCCTGGTCTACTGGACTATCCAGGATAGCCAGGGCTACACAGAGAAACCTTATCTAAAAAAAGCCAAAGAGCCACAGGGAAAAAAAAAAAATCAAGCTAAGAATGTATGTAGCCCAGTGGCAGAGCATCAACCTAACATACCCTATTTCTCAGATAATAAGTATCAGCACTGGGAAGGAAGAAAGGAAGGAAGGAAGGAAAATAGGTTGGTCAGGAGGGCAGACGGGCAGGCAACGAACCAATCTAAGTTAGGTCCAAAGTTCACACACAACAGGCAATAAACAGAAAGGTCTTCTACAAGAATCAACAGAAGTCCAGGACCTGGTGGTCCAAACCTGTAATTCCAGCTGCTCAGGAGACTAAGGGAGAAAGATCACAAATTCAAGGTCAGCCTGATCAACTTAGTGACACCATCTCAAATTTATTCTAGTCTTTGAATTTTTCATTTATTATTATTGGGAAGGGGAATGTGTATACCATGTGTGTAGAGGTCAAAGAACAACTTTTACTATCAGTTCTCTCTTTCCAATTTTACATAGGTTCCAGGGATCAAACTCTGGTGCCAGGATGAGTGGCAAGTGCCTTTACCCACTGAACCATCTCAAAGTTAAAGAGAGAGAGAGAGAGAAATTTGAGTACATAGTTCAGTGGTTTAGGTTCAATCTCCAATACAGAGGATAAATTAGAAAGAGAAAATTTGAGAGGAAGCAAAGCAAATGCCAAAAGTGGGCTGGGACACTTAGGCCTAAGGGCTCACAGTGTCTGCATAAGTATAATAAACTCAAAATTCAATCAAGAATAGTGTGTCTCTTGGTTTCAGCTGAGAGCAAAATGCCTTCTCAGTTTTGAAAGAACCAAGCCTCAAGTCATCTATATGAAAATCACTATGCACATGCACTGACACAAGAGGTCAGGAATGGCAACTCCTGTCAGAGCAGAATGGCCACCAACAAAAGCACAGTAGAGCACCAAATCAGAGACACAACCCAAGGCGGTCAGTGACCCAAGTCTATTGGTATCATGCTACACTATATCTGGATCTTTGTATCTCACTAACATGCCATCCACTGACAAGTTATCTATCACTCAGCAAGATTTAATTCTAAGGCCTCCTTCCCTAGTGAACACTTGCTAGTCATATGTATTCAACATCAACTTTTCTTTTCCTAATTCTCATCAGCCTAATTTTCCTTCGGAGGACTCCTCCCCCTCTACTGGGAAATAGTCATGCTGTCTAGGTAAGGTGCCCCATTTTGCTTACAGGATTGTCCTACTTGGCTTACGTCCAAAAGTACCTCATCAGGTTCTAAGCCAGTGGTTCTCAACAGTCCTAACACTGAAACCCTTTACTACAGTTCCTCCCTTTACTACATACAGTTCCTTGTGTTATGGTGACACCCAAGCATAGAATTTCCGTTGCTATTTTATAACTGTAATTTTGCTACTGTCAGGTGATCCCTGTGAAAGGGTCATTTGACAACCCAAAAGGTCGTGACTCACAGGTTGAAAACCACTTCTCTAAGCATTCAGGGTCCAGCAGGACATAGCAGCATCAATGCTCCCCACTACGAGCCAATGAATAATCTTTCTTCGTTGCTATGGGAAATGCAAGTAAACAAGGGTAGTTAGAGCACAAGTTCACAGAGGCATCCACCTCCACCTCCATCACACGGGATCCAACCAAGTGGGTTGTCAAGAAAGCAAGTTCACTGAACCATAAAGAAAAGTGCTAGTCAGGTGTGGTGGCACATCTTTTAGAACCAGCACTCAGGAGGCAGAAGCAGGGGGATCTCTGGGAGTTTGAAGCCAACCTGGTCTACAGAGTCTAAATTTGAAAGGACTATATAGTGGGATCCTGTCTCAAGAGAGGATGAAAGGGGGGAGGAGAGGGAGGGAAGGAAGGAGGGAGCGAAGGAGGAAATAAAAGAAAAAAAGAAAAGTTGAATTTCTGTTCAAAGCACATGAAACAGTAGCCAATTCAGTCAAAATTTAATCCCAGTGTATGGATGAGCTGGATTTTTTTTTATTCCCAGCCTGGTGCTTCCTAACTACAGCCCCTTGCATGACAAGCAGAATGTATCTATATTACAATGTTGAAGGGAAGTCATTTATTGATAAACTTGCCTCTAATGCATAAGGCTTTGAATTAGATCATTAACACTGTAAACAAAAACCATGAACAAATACCACAGTCAACAACAACACAAAAATCATGTTGGGAATGAGGTGGGGGAGTTTGCCAGTAATCTCAGCACTTGAAAGGTGGATAAATAATTCAAAGTCACCATCAACTACACAGCTAGACTGAGGGCTATAGGAGATCTTGTCTCAAAAAATAAATCAAGTGCTAAGAATGTAGTTCAGTTGGTCAAATATCTGTCAACACGCACAGCCTCAAATTCAACCTTCACTGCATAAACTGGTGGTGCATTCCTGTAATCCCAGAATTCTAGAGTGGAGGAGGAGGACAGGAAGCTCAAGTCATTCTCAGCTACAGAGGGAATTTTTGTTTTGTTTTTGTTTCCCGAGTCAGGGGTTCTCTATACCTTTGAAGCCTCTCCTGGAACTAACTCTTGTAGGCCAGGCTGGCCTTAAACTCACAGAGATCGGTCTGCCTCTTCTGCCTCTGCCTCCCGAGTGCTAGGGTTAAAGGCGCACGCCACCACCACCCAGCTCAAAGGGAAATTTTTAGGCCAATCTGGAATGCATAAGACCCTGTCTAAAAAGAAAAAAATCCTTTAAAATCTTGCTAAATAGCTGGCTTGTGGTGGTACATACCCATAATTTTTACTGTTTTTTGTTTTTGTCTTTTTGAAGACAAAGTCTCAAGTAGCTTTTCTTTACAGTTCAATGAACCTGCTTTCTTGACAACCCACCTGATTGGATCCCTGTGCTACCAGGCTCAGTTGGGTTCTGAACCCCAACCAACAACCAGCTCAGCAGGTGGGAAAGGTCTTCATGCTGAGATCAATGATGAGCTAAGTCTCTAGCCATCAGCTTGGGGGGGGGGGGTGGATAAGCAGAAAACTCCGCTCACAGGTAAAACAAGCACCAATCAAACAAGCCTCCTGTAACCATGATACTGAATTGAAAAAACAGTAAAGCTTGGGTTGGCAAGGCAGGTAAGCAGGCAAAGAAGTTGCCACCAAGCCTAATGACTGAGTTCAACCCCCTAGAACCCGTAAGAAGAGAAGTGACCCCCACAAGTAGTTCTCTTACCACATATGCATACATATTCCACATATGAGCCTTAGGGCAGTGCCTCCCCACCCCACCATACTGGAGGCTCCCGCACATGCACACACACACACACACACACACACACACACACACACACACACACACACACTCATGTGCATTAGTAAATATTAAAAAAAATTTAAACAGAAAGGTGAAAAAACAAGTTTCAAAGCTACAGTCATTTGGGAGCACTGTTGCTGTTTCTCAAGATGTACCCTTGGGCTGATATATGGAGGGGAAATGTCCAGTTCTGGAATTCAAAGCATAGACATCAGGAGTTTCTGACCCCTCCAACAACTGACTACACAAAAACTGCCTCACTACTGTCTCATTCTTTAGGAGAAATCCTAAAGATTAAAATAGCAAGGTGTAGGAGGGTGGGGTTTGGAGAAATGGTTTAGTAGTTAAGAGCACTTGTTTTTCTAGAGGGTCTGAGTTTGAGTCCCAGCACCCACATGGTGGCTGGCAAGTGTCTGTTAACTTCAGTCTCAAGGGATCGGAAATTCTCTTCTGACTTCTGTGGACACCAGGCACACATGTGGTACATATACACAGATGTAAAACACTCATACACATGGAATAAAATAAGTCTAACATTAAAAAGAAAGCAATTAGAATTTTCTATGCGTTTGAATGTATTCCACTCCCATTATTAAGCGTTAGAGTCTTTGTCTCCGATCAGGTCCTTCTTCTATGCAAGAAGACATGAATATTATGCTCAGGGTAAAGTTCAAACATTAAGAATTTCCATGCTTCTAATAATTCACAAAGCCATATGTTTCATAGTACAAGTGTTACTAAGGAGAGAACTACAGGAGGGTTTCCAGCATGCTATGCAGAAACTCCAATAAGCCTCCACATCTTTTCATTCTGAATCTCTACCAGTTGCCCAGACTGACACATAATTTTTGATTCTCCTGCCTCAGCTTCCCAAGTAGGTGAGACTACATCTAGCAAGTCCTGTCCGTTGTACTCTCAACTCTGCAAATATAAAAAGATATCTAATGACAAGTATGATGACATCTATGTAGGAAATAAACCGTAATTCAACAACAGCAGCAGTAGAGTTTTCAGTTGGGGTTGAAAACAAGGCCACATGTTACCACCTTTCCCTTGCTCCTTTGCCAGGTCTCCGAGGTGTGTATAGAAAATGGACACCTTGTGCCGAACTCACCTGAGCTCTCTGCCTTCGCTGTACCGTCTACTTGAGGGGGCCCTCGGGGCAGCAGTCTCCAATAGCAGCTTCTGGGTGAGCCTGCTGGGGGGGACAGAGTCTCGGCCATCATCCTCATCTGCATCTTGGTCACATTTCCATTCTTCATCCTCATTCAAAGTAGGCAGGTATCCAGACATGCCCTTCCCTGTCCCAGACCCTGAGCTCTGGTCACTGCAAACCTTCGGACTCTCTGAGCCTGTCCTTGTGTATTCCAAATAAATGTCAGACTTAAGGAAGGAAGGGTAGGTATTCTCTTCCATGGTGGACTGGATTTCTGTCTGTGCCTGGTCAAACATGGCAGGATCGATCTGCTGCTTCATGACACAGTCCTTTATGAAGCTTTTAGTAGCTGGCTTGGTTTGTCTGGACACAATGCCATTGCTATCCAGGATGTACTTTCGGTAGATGGCTCTTGCCAGCTTCAGCCTCTTCTCCTCATTTGAGTCACAGGGCTCAAGCTTCCTGAAGCCACTGCAGGCAAACCAGAAGTCCAGCAAGTCAGCACAGCCCTCTTGCTTCAGGAAAGTCCTGAACAGGCTGATCCCATCTTGGTCATCCAGTAAGGAATGCAATGACTCAGCCCACCTCAAGTATGGTGGGGTGGGGGAGGCACTGCCCTCAGGCTCATATCCCAGATCCAGATCTGAACGTCTTGGGGTAGCTGTTGAGGTCTCACTTTTAGTGCTGGCACCTTTCCCAGAGCAGAAATTATGGTTGACAGGCCTCGAATCAGTAGATACCAGTTCTCCCTCTTCTCCAGGCACTGGGGGCCGGGGGGCATCTTCGGTGAAACTTGCTCCGAGGTCCAAGGGGAAACCCTGCTCCTGGACATTCATTTTGGGACTCTGCGTCAGTGAACAATGAGCGCTGCACCCTAATACCTCAGTACTTACAGCTCCCAAGGGAATCAATCTGTCCTGTTGAAACCATTAAGAGGACAAGGATTAGGAAGGGTGGTCCATGGAAACACCAGAGGTTCTCTTGAGATGTGCACTGATGCCCTCCCACTCCCACTTGGAGCAGAGACTCAGTGCAGACTTCCAGCAGAGACATATTTTGGCCAGAAGTTTTGCTCTATCCTTAAGACAATTTCTGGAAACCTTTACAAGAATGCCTCTCACACTAAGTAAAAGCCTGGATCACAGAGGACATCTCTTCTTCAAGGGATGCCTTCAGTGGTGAGGTCTGAAGATCAACCATCCTGGCTAAAGAAGTAACTGTCCAGTGGACAGGAAAGCTGGAAGAAGGAAAAGTAACTCTGCCCCCATTTGCCAGCATCAGTGAGCTGGTCCCTCACACGTGAAGACAATCATTTCACTTGCCCTAGTGACACTAAGAAACAAAGAGGCACATTACAGATCCTCAGGCGGACAGGCACATTCCAAGTTAACTGTCTCTGTATCTCCTGTCTGCTCTATCACTTTTCATCCTTGACATGTCTCATAACATGAGCAACCATATAGCAAGATGTCCTCCCTGCTCTCCACAGCTAAGAGATCACTTTCCACACCATGGACCAGAGATGGAAGGACACAGACCACATACAGAGGCATCTACCTGTGCATCATCAACATAGACAACTTTAGAGATTCAAAAAAACTGTACACTGTACTTGGCTACTAATTTCTCTCTTAGGAGATTCCCTTCTGATAACAAATAGTGACTAGGAACTTAAGAGAGGCAGAAAAGGTACAGAAAAATAAATTGCAAACACTTTTGCTAAAGAAGCATCCAGGAAATATGGTTTAGATAAACCAGATGAAAACTATACAACCTACCCTCTTAGAGATTAGAGAACTATAGTTTTTATTGCTGTGTACAGTATGCAAAAGGAACCAAACCTGTTTATATTTAGATAAGAACCTCTGCTATGACCTTTGGTCCTTTTTGCTACAACCCATGGGAGCCTAAAGAGTCCCTGAGCTCTAGCAATGCCTCTCAACCTATTCAAAGGGGGAGATACCAACACAGTCTGCCTTGTCCCAAACGTACCCACTAAAAGTGAGCTGGAGAGAGGCATATAGCAGGGTAGGATGTCCAGAACACTAAACAATCCAGAGGGTACAATATGGAAGGATCATCCTGAGTCGAAGCTAGCCTAAACTACAAAATGAGAACATAAATAAATAAATAAAGCCAATGTACTGGCACACATCTGGAACCCCAGAACTTGCAAGGTGAAGAGTTCAAGATCTTGATCAAGAGATCAAGGTCATGGGCTGGGGATTAGTTCAGATGGTAGTGTGCTGCCTTAGAAAGCTAAGGTGAGAGTTCTATCTCCAGACCCCCAATACTGTATAAAATAGAATGGTAGCCAGGCAATGGTGGCACACGCCTTTAATTCCAGCAATTGGGAGGCAGAGGCAGGTGGATCTTTGTAAATTCAAGGCCAGTTTGATCTACAGAGCAAGTTCCAGGACAGCCAAAGCTACACTGAGAAATCCATCTTGGAAACAAAACAAAACAAAAGACTGAGTGGCAGTGCACACCTTTGAAAGGAGGGAGAAGCAGGAGATCAGGAACTCAAAGTTATTCTTGGCTACATAAGAGTTGGAGACCAGTCTGGGATACAAGAGACTCTCACAAAACAAAAACAGCACAATGTACATCTACAACTAAAAATAAGGGAGTGGCTCTCCCTGGTCACCACTCCACAGTGCTGAGCCCTGGCTTCCATGAAATCCATCTCATGTTCATTCTCACACAATACACACTTTAACTGCTAACAATGCTGATGACTAGATTACTAATAGCTTGAAGGAAGAGGCATGTACAAATAAAAGGTAGGTCACAATTATGACATTTCTACAGCTAATGACTTCGTAGGTAGGTTATAATCTCAGCCTCAGCAGGACCAGCCTGTTTCTTAAGGTCACAGCCCCTATGACTGTGGTCTCTTGCTGTTCAGAGCTCCCCACACCTTTCTTTAACCTCTTTAACTGTCTCCATGCAGTAAGCACTGAGGACGTCTGACACACCACACTAGCCCATCATGCCCACCATGTTCTTATCTAGGCTATCACCACAGGAAAAAGAGCCTGCATCCCTGGCCACCTGTCTCTGGAAGTACATGAGCATTCCCACAAATTACTAACGCTAGCAACAGCCCAATTTCTAATAATCCCTGGGTTCCCACAGAGGACAGCTAGCATTTAAGGCACACACAGAAATACCACACATAAAGTAGCTATGAAAATTCAGTAAGAGTCCAACACCCATAGCACCAAATATGGCCTCAAATCTGTAACCACCACCTATAAAATGACTCCACAAGTCTGACATCCTATTTAAAATTCCCTTTGACACTGTCAAAACACACAGCCCTGGGTATGTGTGTATATATTTATTATACTCAAGCATAACTTCCAAGCTTATGATTTAGACTGAATGTGGAAGTAATAACGTGACTAGCATTATACCAACTATCCACTGATTAAATTCTTGAGAGGTCAGGGCTATCATTTCCTATCTACTCCAGTCCTGCATCACATAAAATCTTAGGGGCCAACATAACCCACTTTGTTTCTCTGAAAGATGCAGGACAAGTCAACACTTGCTGAGATAGCAAACAAAATCCCTGAAGTGATGGTCTAAAACTGAAACCAGCTAGGGCTGCCTCTCTCAGGTAAAGCTGGACTTCCATGTTCTCTACTAGTCTGAGAGTAAAGGGAGGAGTGCACAGATAGTGAGAACCCTTTATAAGTTATCCCGGAGATGAACTGAAAAAAATCCGAGGCTGGTGGATTTTATTTTCTCTATATTATCTTCATGCCCAACTAAAAATGTGCAGCTCTGGGTTTTGGTTTTGGGGGATTTGCCTTGTTTTGGGAGAGGCGGTAAGTAAGGCATCATCCAGACAAGAAATGGACACCTGGACAACAGGGTGTCTGGCAAGTCGAACCACAGCAGAGTCACAGAGTGTCCTCCTTGCTCTCTTACTCATCCCTACTTTCCTTTACTTTTTCGCAGCGGTTGCGGGATGACGCAAAGGGAGGACACACACAGTCTGCCACCAGCACCTCCTCAACACCAACTCACCCACATCCTAAACGTGTCCCAGACCCGTGAACAACCGCAAGCACACCACACTCAGCAGAGACACATCCAGCTGAAGATCATTCTTAGAATCCTTGGTCTTCCTTAATCCCTTGTCCTGTTCACATAGGCCTACTATCCCCGTGCCCTAGTATCACCCCTTCCTTCCCTGGCACATCGGCCTCTAAAGTCATTCACCCCATATGCCTAGCATACCACGCAGCCCCCACGCCTCTACACGTACTGCGGAGCCTGCACCTCTCCTACTCGGCTTCCCCTTGGAGCTCTGGTCTCCCCGCGCAGAGCACAACCTCGCACATCGCGGGCCGCGCTCCGACACGCCTCCCGCCCGCAACCCGCGCGCCCCTCTCTTCCGGGTCCGGGTCCGCCGGCCTAGCGCGGCCTACTCCCGCAGCCCCGGGCAGCAGGCCTCCGCGCCACAGGAGCGCGCCCGCCGGCTCCCACTACTCACCAGCGCGCGGCGGCTATGGAGGCGCGGCCCGCGGCCTGGCTCCTGGCCTGGCGAGGCCCATGCACTCAGCGGCGGCTCGGCGGGCCGGCCACGGCGGGGGCGCGGCCCTGGGGGACCCCCATCGCGGCGGCGGCGGCGGCGGCGGCTCTGCGACCCGTGGCCCGGAGGAGGCGCGAGGCAGGCCGCAGAGCGCCGCCAAGCCCCGGCTGCTCACTCTCACAGGCCCGCTCTAGAAGGAGGCTCCAGCCCGATCCCAGCGGGCTCCTGCGGCGGCGGCGGCGGCCGCAACGGCCGCAAGCGCTTCCCTAAGCCGGGAGCCTGAGCCCAGAGCGCTGAAGCCCAGGCCCGAGCGCCCCCGCCGGCGCCGCCCGGAAGTGCGGGGGCGGGGCCGCAGTGTGGGGCGGGGAGACTTGTGGGCGGAGCCTCAGTGTGGAGGCAGGATCGCGGCGTGGGGCGGGGCTTCTCACAGGAGGCGGGATGGGAGGCAGAGGACCAGAAGCGTAAGGGGCAGGATCTTGCACGAGAGGCGGGGCTTCAGCCATAGTCAGAGTCGGTAACAGGAGCCAGTCAGGGTCTTGCTGTGGTAGAGGCGGGGCGTGGGCCAGGAGACCTGCTGGAACTTAGTCTCGGAAGACGCCCAATGGGGCGGTGACTATAGTTTGTCCCGAAAGGTGGCATGGGAAACTTAGCCCTAGGCGCGCTCAACAACTATGGCCATGACCAAGCCCTGGACTAGTGCACCGAGGACAGAGCGCCTAAGTCTGAACTGACACGCCCAGTCGCAGGTGCTATCCTGAAAGGGCTTCTGGGTATCCGGACGCCCTCCACACACATACACAAACATCCTGTCTGTAAGACTTCTCTCACTGAGATTACGGACCTGATTGCAAACCCAACAGGCCAACTCCGTGTTGCCTCACCAAGGCTTCAGGACACAAAGCCACAGCATCAGGCGCATAGATGCCCAGCTCGCTACTTGGCAGCAGCCCCTACAACTGTTCTGGGGTACTACCCTGTCAGAATCAGCACAACTGGAAGGTATTATTGTTCAGGCCTCAACCTTCTGCCAGCCACTCCCCTAAGGGAAGGATGTATTATTGCCCTTGCGAGTGTCATCTACTATGCTGTTCAGGACTCCACAGATGAGCTCCCCACACTTCTCAGGAAGTCCATCTTGCCAACAGGAGGTTGCATCTCAAGCTCAGCGCACACTCACCCAGGGCTCACCCTGGCCAAGAACTCCTGGCACCCACATTCTTTCAGAACCTCTCCTGTTGGTGCCTCACACCACCTATCCCAGCTGCATATGCAGTTGGCCATCTACATGCTTCACTGTGCACGATGCTATTACTAATGCCACTACCATGCTTTCTCCTAGACACTGTTCACCCTCCTTGCCTGTCCTTTATCCTTCATGGCTCCCAGGCTTAAGGCTTTTGAATCCGCAAACCCTCTTTCACACAGTGTGTGAGGTGATTCTAACCCTGCCACCTGCCTCTGGGAGGACTTAGCATAGTGCCAATGCTCAGGGTTGCTATGTATAGAGAAGGGACCCCTTAAACTATAGCAACTAGAGTAACCTGGCCTGCCAAATTCCCATCCTAGACCCATCACTGAGCCTCAGGGCAGGACTGGGATATAGACAGTGCCATACTGTTAAGCAACATAGCCCCATTCAGATCCCAGCAGCAAGTTTCATGTTCACACATGCCCAAGTAACACAGTTCCAGCCAGGGTCCAGGGCCCCTTGCAGCCCCTGCCCCAGACCATCCAGCCTCATATCATTAGAAGAAACAGTTAGGGCCACCAATTGAGCATAGATATCCTTGGTATTGGAGTGCCTCCCCACTCCCAAACCCGGGCCCCAACGCTTGCCTTGATTCTGTAGAGCTGTTGCTGCGGCCAGGCCAGGCTCTCGGGATCAAGTCCACGTCCATCCTCCTGCTAGCCCACGGTGGTGGGTATCCCCAAGCCCTGGGACCAGAATAGGAGCCTCGGGCCTCCAGCTCCTCGGGGCCCCTGCCCTGCAGGGATAGGAAGGGAATCAGGAAGCCTGGAGGAAATGCAACAGCCTGCTAAGGTGGGCTGTGGGGTGGCCATGGAGGAAGAATTTCAAATAGGGGGTGGATGTTAAGGAGGGTGGACCAGAGGAGGGAATTTCACCAAGGGCTAAATTATAGAGACCTTGAGGGAATTCCTGCAGTAAGGAGAAAGAGGACAGCACTTGGGAATCTTGCTTCTGAGAGATAGGTGCCCTACTATACACAGAGGCAATTCACCCAGAATTGCCACTAGCAGCTTTAATTTAACTTTCATGACATTTGTTTGGGCTTCTTCTCAGGAACCAAAGAGGGTTTAAAACAAACTCATGAGCAGAAATTACTTTCTTCAGTGTAGACATAGAAATACTCTACATGTTTTTTGAAGCCTTTATTTGCCCCTATGATTGAGGAAGACTGTTTATGAATAGAGATACAAAGAAAGTCATCTGGTACCAACTGGCATGTGTGTTGCAGTGTCTGGCCCGGTGATGCATGGCAGGAAAACCCACAGCAGAGGGCCAACTACAGAAATGAATGGTCACTGCTCATGCCCAGCTCAGGAAGAAAGGACAAGTTCTTGGGGGAAGAGGAGAGTCTCAGGCTCAGCTGGGTTCTAGCTGTCTGTCCCTTACCCCTCTACCCAGTGCAAAGGTATAGCAGGTGGTGGTGGCGTGGCAACTGAGTCCCCAGAAGGGAGAATGAAGACTTATAGTTTTAAATGGTTCATTTACAATTCTGGAATAAGGCAGCCATCTATAGCCAAAGTGGCTCAGAATGCTCAGAGGACTTGGGTGGCCCAGTTCCCTCCCCGTTGGCGAGCTGCTTTCCTGCCTTAAGCCCAATTCTGGCCTCCGCCTCATCCCACACATCTTTTTTCTCCATTTCTAAGATTGAGGCTGGAGGGCTGGGATGGAGGTGGGGTAGCCAGGGCCTCTCTGCCTAACAGAGGACAAGGAGCTTGAGACCCAGCAGTGAGGAGAAAAGCTGCAATGCCACAAACACAGATGCCAATTCTTCTGTCACAGTACATGTGTCTGTGAAGGCAGGAGGAATAAGAGCCTATCAAAGAAGACTCATATAGGCCCCTGGCAGGAAGCAGAATTATCAAAGGGTTCCTCCCACAACCCCTCCAAAACAGAGTCTAGCTGTTTTGAGTATAGCTCAGGTAGGCCTTGAACTTGTGATCCTCCTGACCAAGCTTTCCAAGTACTAGAAATACAGGAGTGAAGGTGTCAGTATGTCCAGCATGAGTTTTACTTTACTCTTTATTCTTCATGAATGTGCTATAGCAACATTACCATTACATGGAAGCCTCAACAACCCTGCAGTGGCTGCCACCTTCCAGCTGGCATCAATGTATAATAAGCCATAGGAACAACATAATAGCCAAGTGAGCTCCTGAAGGCAGCGTTAGTTTGTGTGTTCCTGTGCTCACTCCAGTCTAGGGCCTCAGGAGGCCTTAACTGCACCAGAAGCCACCTTGGCATTGGCAAGGCCCTTGACAGATTTGTTTGTTCGTTTACTTGTTTGCTTGTTTATATGTGTATGGGCATAAGATGTTCGGAGCCTATATTTAGAGGTCAGAGTACAACTTTGGAAGTCGGTTCTCTTCTTCCGCACGTGGGTCCCCAGGACTGAACTCAGGTCATCAGTCTCAGCAGCAAGCTCCTGCACCTCCGGAGCCATTTTGCTGGCTCCAGGTTCTTCCTCCCCTTGTATCACTCCTGTGATGTGCTCTGAACTAACATGTTGCTTTACTCTTGCTGTTTGTGTTTTGCCCAACAGGAGCACAACTATCCTAAATGATATGGTTCAACATGGCCGCTGTGCTAACCACTATTGACACTTCTAAATAATGGGTTATACGCCAGCCACCATCACAATGGAGGGTTCTGATGGCTCCTGCTTCAGAATGCTGTTTCAGCTGAGTATCTGCCTTCCCCTCCCAGGTAAGGAGCACCCATCCCAGAGGAGTAGAGAATGAATCACTCTGCCTTGCTAGCATGGTCTCTTCAGAGATGGTCACTGGGGTCAGTTTGTGCCCTCTGTGTTATTATATGTCCCAGGCCCAGTCAGGTGGTACCATGCTTATCCCCTGGGCTAGACTCCAGTGGTACTCACGGCCATGCCCTCCTCCCTCCAGCAGACCTGGCCCAACATACCGTTTCCTGTGCTCACTCCTGTCTAAGCCTCAGGATGCAGCCTCCAGGAGTCAAGGGCCAGTAAGGCAGGAGAGAAGTGTAAACAGACATGACGGTAGTGCCAGGCCAGTTCTCCACTTAAGTGAATCCCAGGAAGTAAACCCAGGACACTATCGGCACCTTTTTATTGGGGTGCAACTCCCTAATATCTTAAGGGGAGTCATCCACACTGCTGTTCTGGTGGGTTCTAGCCCTCAGGACTTGTCTGAGAGCATCTGGGCAAAGGTGAATTTAGACACCAAGCAGATCAGGCTCAGAAGTTAGGCATGGAGGGTGGGGAGTCTAAGTCAGCTATCTTTTTGATACCCCAGCCAGCCCTAGGACCTAGTAGGGAAAGGCAGCCTGCCACCAAGCCCAACACCTCCCGCAACTAGGGAACTTCAGGAATGATACCAGCTACTCTGGAGACCTGAGTCCCTGCTGTGTCTAAGTAGAATGGCCTTGACAAAGAGAGGACCCCTCAGTGCTCCATGCATAACTCTGCACGGATAAACTAGACAGCAGGAGAAAGTCCACTGCTATGGCCTAGTATACACCTTAGGAAGAGGAAGGAGCCCGGCACTCCCTAACCTCAGCACCGTTTCCCAGAGTATGTAGTGGAAACAGGTCCTGGTAGCGCCAGGTCCTGAAGATACTCTGGAGGTGCTCTTTCATACTTCCCCACACAGCCTCAGGCCACTTCCTCTTCCTGTATGGGTACATGTGCCCTTCTGTTCCCTCCCCGGACGTCATGTGTCATCCTTCCCAGCTTCCCATCACATCTTCACAAGCCTTTCTGTTCCCAGGTACTCCTGCACCTTATATTGGGTATTGGTTTTCCTTCTGTCTGACTCAGCTCAGTGGCCCCCCCAAACCTGCACAGTCCCAATGGCCAAAAGCCACCCATCCAGCAGGTGGCTAGGGGACACCCTGACAGGTGAAAAGGTGAAAAGGTATCACCTAGGGAGGCTAGTGGCCCTCACCTTCAGCCTGTTTAGGCCCCTCCTTCAACCACCCACCCTCTATACTGCTGTCCTGAGATGTCTCTCTCTGCTGCCTAGGAACCTTGTGGGCAGCAGCGGCCAAGTTCTAAGTATGTGATTATGTATGCTGGGGTCCCTCCAGCCCCTTTGTTGCTGCAGAATCTGTCTTGGCAAACAAAAGTGCACTGGATTAGCCACAGTGGATTAAAAGATTTGCTTCTCAGAGTTTACCTAACAACCTACCAATCAAATCGACAGCAGCTTTCAACCCCCGGGATGCATTTACCAAGCCAGCTGAGAGTTCATGGCCTATGGGCAGCAGGACCTGGTTGCAGTAGTTATATACCCAGACACAGCCCATCCTCACACACAGCATTGCCATGGCCCAGCATGGCTTCCCAGCTCCTACAGGCTCCTTGGAGGTAGATTTAGGGGAAAGAACAGAATGCAAGTAAAAGGTGGAAGCCCAGAAATGGGGACTAGGTCTATCCAGGACTGCCTCCCAGAGGATGTATTAGGGACCAGGCCTCTCCCGTGCCTACCTAGCCTGGCACCCAATGCATTCACGCATGTCATACATAGTAGCAAGGACAGAAGCAACATGGAGGGTGGCCACAAGAGGCAGGTGATACGCCAGGCTCTTCTGTAGTGTGGCACATGGCCCCTCCACTGTCACCTCACAGCATGTGCTCCTATACACATGCACACATATGTACACACACGCACGCACACACACACACACACACACACACACACTCACACTCTCTCACGGGCATGCCCCTTTGATCTCCGAAGGGGACTCCATTGACAAGCTCTTAATCGCAGCTGCCTGTGCAGGGCTGTGCTCTGAAGTCCCGAGTAATGGGATTTTGTGCTTCTGATCTATCTGGGCTGGCTGCTCCCCCTGTTATAGGTGGACATTTTTTTTTCTGTTGCTTCTTTTTTTCCCCTTATTGAAAAAAAAAATTGCTCCTTAAACCGTGCTGATTTGAAGCGACTTGTCGCCGAGCCCAGGCATGGTAGTCAGGACACCAAGGGCCTGGGCTAGTCAGGGGGTCTTTGAAGCCGCCTGTGTGGAATCTGACATAAGAGACCAACCAAGGCGGTTTTCGGGCCCGTGGTGGTGTGGTGTGGCTCCATTCTGCTCATAGTCTTTCTTTTGTCTCCTCCCTTGACCCTTCTACAGACCATGTGGGGTGAAGATCCAAAGTGAAGGTTCGGTGGGAGGGTGTGTGTGTGCTGAGGGTGGGTGGGCTGAGGGCAGGGCCACAACCACAAGAACAATGGGCTACAAGGACCACCTACATCCACCTGTCCACCCATTCTTCCATTCATCTGTCCACCCGCCTGGCTTACCTCACCTGCCTGGCTCCAAGTGCCTGATCGCGCCCCACTGTCCCGCTGTCCGCCATGATGGGCTTGGCTGTCCGTCCGAGCACTTTCAGCCACTCCAGGAAGCGGGTCCCTGCTCTTGGCCACTGTGTGGCTGGGAGGCAGAAGCGTGACTCTAGGCTGCAGCTCAGGCTCCTGCCGCCTATTGGCTGAGGCAAGGACCAGATGACGGGCCTCAGAACCCTATGGTAGCCATGGCAACCAGCCCCTTTAGACACCGCCACCCCCCAAGCCACTCCTATCTGCAGAGGGAGCAGGCAGTGCTACCAGTGGTCCCATGCCAGTGTCCCTTCAGACGGGCACTGGGAGTGGCTATATAGTAACAGTCCCCACATTAGCTATTAAGCATTTTTGTTATATGTTTCATACATGCCCCATGTGAAGGGGTCTCTGTCCACCTCATGACCTTTCCTGAAATGTAACACGTCTTACTTGATTTCCTGGCTGAGGTACAAATGATATTTGGAGCCCCTACTAAAAAAAGGACTTCAGGTCAGGCTTGCCCCAGGGGCTGAAGGCCAGTCCTACGCTGGTAAAAAACAAAAACAAAAACAAAACAAAACAAAACATTGAGAAGCGGGGAATGGTAGGCAGTGGGAGGAAGAACAGGGAGAACCCCACCTAGTCCTAGGTCAAAAGATCCAAGCTTTTGGCCTACCTCAGATGGAAGTCAGTCAACACTGTCTCTCCTCACAAACCTCTCTACATTCTTACTTGGCAAACAAAATTCTGGAACCCTTCTCTGGGTACAGGGTCTTCTGGAAAACAATGTACCCTCATACCCAACTAATAATAGTCACCAGCAACACATTCAAGGATACCCCCAAGAACAGAGATTCTCAGCAAGAGTATGCTGTGTCACCCCTCAATGGACTGGCCATCCTGGTTAAAGGCCTTTGAGCAACCTTGAAGTCACCAACATCCTAGTTCTGTGACATTCAGAAGCAGCCTAGTCTGTTCAAACAGCCCTGGGAATAGCCCTGTCTGACTAAGAGCCCTGCAAAGGTCTCTTGAGGACTCTCAGACTGCACCTCACTTCCTAGGTAAAGCCCAGACCACATCCTCAGGGTTTCCAGGAACAGGTATGATTCTCTAGATCCTTAGAGAATTCCAGAGCCTGGCAGGTCCCAGGAACCTAAGTGGTCAATGAAGAGTGCCCTCCAAGACTAGAGAGAACCTGAAATATGGGTGGAGTGGTTCTTACATCCAGGGCTGAGAATAACCAGGGCTGGTCTTAGGGATCCAAGCTTGGAATAGTAACTCAGTGACCAGTCCCAGCATGGCTCATGGCTCAACTGCTTCACACTAGTCAGGCTAGTGTCCCCTGAGCTGCTGACACAGGATAGTACCTGAACTTGAAGGGTCTCCTTACAACACTGGAGACCAGCAGTAGACAAGTCTCATCAATGGGCAGGGTGTGAGTGATGAGTGGAAAAGGCAGCCTGGACCAGCTGGCTGTGGGAAAGAGTCCATTCTACAGCACAGTGTGAACCTAAGGAGATTGAAGTGAGCTGCAGCAGGTGAGCTGGGGTGATGTGGGAGCTCCTCCTGCTGGCTGAGCTCTTCTGGTCCAGCGATCCTAGGATGGCTCAGGATGGACAGACGACTTGGGTACTATACAACCTGACCTGTGTTTGCAGGAAGGGTTCAAGTTGCCAGGAAACCATGGTGTTAGCACAGACCAAGGCAGATAGGTAGACTGTCATGCACAGGCAGGGGTGAAATCAGAGGGAACCTCCAGTAGTTTCCTGGGCTCAGAGTGCTGATAGGGCACAGAACAGGGCCAAAGGTATCTAAACAACCCCTCAGGGCCTGCCCACCCAACCCTACCTCCCTAAATACCTCTGTACGATTCAGCACATAGGTGAGACTCTCAGACAAGTCAGGAAGAACTCTGGGCTGGGTCACCTCATGCCATTCCACCTGTGAGTGCCAGAGGTCCTTTCCGGCCTTGGTCTCATCTCTAAATGGAATGAAGTCACAGATGCTCAGGTCTCCACTGCCCAGCCCCAGTGTGCAGGAATAGCAGCAGTGAGGAATCAGAGCAGAAACAGGACAGCCTCCTACCTTTGTCACCATGGCCAGCTAGAGTCCTTTTGACATGAAGGCTGCCCTCAGACTGTTGTCATAAAACATGGCAGGGAGTTATCCCTGCCTTTTGCAGGTTAGTCTTACTACAAACACACACACACACACACACACACACACCCCAGTGTAGGCTCTGAGACACAGGCAGATGGACAGGTTGGTTCCTGGGGTACAGAAAGAACCAGGGACAGCAGCTAGGCAGCTGAAGTGGAGGTTCAGGACTCGTGAGAGGCAAGGAAACGGGCAGAGAGCTATTTCCCAGACAGTTTCCCACGGCTTGCACCTCAGTTCCTATTCCATGTGTGGTTTGCATTATTAACACAGGCTTGCGTCAGTGTGTATGTGCATGCATGTGTGAGCAGGGACACTCAATGTTACCCCACCCCCACTCTGCAAGCTGGAACCCCCTTACCACACCCAGAAGGCAGGACAGTGGTCTATTTGGGACCTGCATGACTCATTTTACTGGGGGAGGAGGTAAGCTAATCATTTGCTATGGAGCATCATCACAGTTTTCCGACTCAAAATGTTTCTAAAGTTGGGCATGGCTCACATCTATAGTCCCAGAACTCAAGAGGGTGAGGCATTAAGCTTGCCTCAAATTCAAAGCCTTCAAAGCCTTCCTGGGCTAAAGTGAGACCCTGTCTTAAAAAAAAAAAAAAAAAAAAAAAAAGCAAAGACAAAACAAAAAAACAACAAAAAAAAATTATTTGTGAAGATGCACTACAATAGGGCTATTCTGAGAATCAAGGTCAAGGTCACACCAGAGTGCACCTCAGTTCTGCCTGGCCTTCTGTAGGAAAATGGAACAGCCTTAGACTTCAGTAGTAGTGACTAGCAGTGACTTGCTCAGGCCATACTCAGACACTTGTCACTGGCAGTCACACACTGGCCAGCCTGAGCAATTTCTCAGTAACTCCCAATCCCTGGTCCAGAGCCACATCCTCGAGTCACAACATGAAGTATATGGACACTTGCCTGGAACATAATTCCCAACTGGCAGGCAGAGGCCAGAGTTGAGTCTGGCACCCGACCTATTCTGACTGTATCCCTCAAGGCAGCTACAGGTCTCTTGAGGCCCCAGGAAACAAGAAACAAGAAATCCCACAGGACCCAGCCAAGCCTAAGGGTGTAGAACATCTATAATTCCAGCCCTTGGAAGAGACAAGACATGAGGATCTGGAATTCAAGGTCAACCAAGGCTACGTAGTGGGACTTTGTCTCCAAAAGGATAAAGAACAGAAAACTCAGACAGGTCCTGCTTGACCCAGGCCTTGGCAGTGAGAAAGGAGATAGATAATCAGACAGGTCGCTAGCTGAATCAAGTCAGATAGTGAGGACAATTACACACCCCAACAAGGACTTAGTCCTACCTGGAAGAGATTAGTTTAATTTAGGAGACTCAAATTTAAAGCCAGTGATGTGGGAACCATACTAATGATTTAAATTACTAGGCAAGGCCTTGTAGGTTCACCAAGGCAATAACTGTCTGACTATTGTTTGCTTTAGTTTTAAAAATACACACACACACACACACACACACATATATTTGGACACAGGGTTTCTCTGTGTAGCCCTGGTTGTTCTGGAACTAGCTCTGTAGACCAGGCTGGCCTTGAACTCATAGATTTATACCTGACTCTGCCTCCCAAGTGCTGGGATTAAAGGCACTTAAAATAAATCTATTTACTTACTTACTTATTTATTTTTGTTTTCTTTTTTTGCCAAGACAGGGCTTCTCTATTTTACAGCCCTAGCTATCCTGGAACTCACTCTGTAGACCAGGCTGGCCTCAAACTCACAGAGATCCGCCTGCCTCTGCCTCCCGAGTGCTAGGATTAAAGGAGTGCACCACCACTGCCCAGCTAAAAAAAAATTAAATTATAGTCAGCAAGATGGCTAACCCAGGGAAGACACTTGCCATCAAGCTTAATGTCCTGGCTTTGATCCCTGGAACCCACATGGTAGAAGGAAAAGAATCAACTCCCACAAGTTGTCCCCTGATCTCCACATGCATGTCATAGGCATGTGCAAGCACACATGCACACTAAATAGATGTAATTAAAACTTTTTAGCCTAAGAATTATACACAGAGGTTGGACAGATGGCTCAGTGGTTAAGAGCATTGCTTGCTCTTCCAAAGGTCCTGAGTTTAATTCTCAGCAACCACATAGTGGCTCACAACCATCTGTAATGGGATCTGGTGCCCTCTGGATAGCAGGCATACATGCAGGCAGAACACTGTATACATAATAAATAAATAAAATCTTTAAAAAAGAAAAAAGAACTATACACAGAGCAAGAGTAGTATGTGCTACACCTACACAGGGGCAGAGAGGTCAGAATAGACAGTAACCTGAGGTACAACCCTTGGGCTCTGACCCCAAGGCAAGCCCTCATCCCCATGGCTCTCTGTGCAGGCCCTCTTATGCTGGCAGAATGGTTCCATGCCAGTTTTGGATTGGGCATTATGAACACAATCAAGCACCGGCACTCCTATTGCTCCCCCTTCAGAGGATCCCATTGTCCTACAGCCAGTGGCCAGGCCCAAGTCAAACAAGTAGTTAATATTCCCTTTTATACCAGCCAGGTGTGGTGCTCTGGGAACTCAGTTCCCACTACCACCTCATCTTCCTCCACACACAGCTAAGGAGACCCTCCCTGTCTTCCCCAGAGAAAGGAATAGGTTTCAGTGCTGCTACGCTGCCTTTGAGCTACCAGCTCTCATGGCAAGAGGCCCCAGGGTCATTAGCCTGCCTTCCTACCCCAAGCCACAGCCCCAACCACCAGGTAGAGGGGAGCAGTTAAGTATGGGAATGCTGAAGTCATGGCCTTTAAGCCCACGTGGCCCCATTTCCTGAATCACTGAAGCTCTAAACCCAGGAAGCTTCCCCCTTTAGCTCTGCAGGGCATACTGCAGAGGCCTGTGCCAGGCCCCAGACTACCTTCCTGTGCCCTGGATAACATTCCGGAACAGGTAGGGATGTGCACTGGGAGAGAAGCAGCTCCACCTTGCTGTACCCTTGATGCCTCAACCATGAGGGACTTCTTCTCTAAGGAAGTTAAGCAACACAGGGGACCTCAGTCTCCACAGCTCAGCAGGGCCAACAGCTACAGCTGGACAGTGCAAATAGTCCACCTGGGTCTCTGTGACAGGAGAATGACCAGGCCGAGAACACACAGAAGGACTGCAGACTCCATAGCAAACCAGCACACTTTACTGTGGCTCAGACTGCCTCGGACTTATTCCAAGCCCAAGAACTACAATATTGTAAGTACTTGACCAGCTTGGACAGGCATCTGCTCCACTCCAGGCCTCCAAGAGTCCTGGCACAGAGGGTTCTCTGAACAGTCTACTACAGGAGCTGTGTGGTCAGCACATGCCAAGCAGGGTTCACCCACTGCCCACAGGTGATCCTTGTGCCCACCCCAACTGTGTCCACGGTGCTAAAAGCCCACAGGGAAGGCTGAGCCCGGAGTTCAGGCGCGGTCACCAGCTCTCTTCTGCACCACTGCTGGCCTGGACAGAACCTGCTCCTGAAGCCGCTGGACCAGCTCCTCTACGTAGACCTTGAACAGGGGTACAGGGTCCTGAAGGGGAAAGGGCATGGTAAGGCTCAATGTAGCCCAGAGATGGAGCGCTAGGGAGGGTGGTAGCCAGCCGCTTCTAGCTGAACATGGAGAGAAAATGGGGTATGGGAGAGCCGGAGATAGCCAAAGTCATATAAGACTGTTCCGGGACAGCCAGGGCTACATAGAGACCCCAAAAAACAAAACAAAACAAAACAAAACAAAAAAACCAAAACAGGGTGGTGGTGGTGCACGCCTTAAATCCCAGCACTCAGGAGGCAGAGACAGGCAGATCTCTGTGAGTTCGAGGCCATCCTAGTCTGGTTCCAGGCCAGGCTCTAAAGCTACAGAGAAACCCTGTCTCGAAAAACCAAAAAAACAATCAAAGACTGCTTGCCATCCTAGAGGGCAGAGGGCCTAACCACCAGAACAGGATTGCTTTCTCTTGACACCAAGAATCACAGGCTTCCCTGTACTGATGGCTACCACAGGCTCTAGACTATTCTGGGAAACAGACACAAAAGGAAGAACCTAGGGGATGCTGAGTGGCCAAGTAAACACCCAGTGCCAAAGGTCCCTAAGCATCCAGGGAAAGAAAAGAAAGGACTTCAGGAGAGGAATCATGCCATGCTTCGTCAAAGTGGCAGGAGCCAAATATATAGCATCATATAGGTGTGGCAGTCCCCAAATGCTAGTCTCTGTCCAAAGCAGCCCCCCATTACTCAACCTCAGAGGCCAGTTCCCAGGTGCTCACCTTTTCCTCCAGGAGCCTCTGTTTCTCCACAGCCTCCTCCAGCGTCAGGCCAACCCACTCAGCCTCTGCCTCCGGGATGACAAAACTCTGAGCAAGCAGAAGAAGGGCTCGGTGAAGTGCGGGCCAGGCCAGAAGCCTCAGGCAGCGAACAGGATGGGGAAACTCTGACCTTGTACTTCTCATAGATGGCTACTCTCCGTTCGGGGTCGTCAGGGTGTAACTGGGGGTCCTGGCGAGCAAGCCTCAGCAGCATCCCTCGCTTCAGGTCCATGCCAAACTTGGAACATAGGTCTTCCTTTGGGGTCTGGCAGAAGATTCACATAGGTGCTATAGCAGGGTCCCACCCACCCTACCAGCTGACCCTGCGGGTTCCTCTTCAGTTGATAACCCTAAGCTAGACCAGAGCAGATCAGGCATTGGAATCAGCACCAGCAAGGAAGCCTTTAAGGGTCAAGCCCAATACAATGCCAAGAGAAGAGCAAGCAGCGGTGGTACAACCATTCACAAATGACCTTCCCGAAGGCAAGAAGCTTCCACTGGGACTGCAGCAAAGAGCAAGCAGGCCCACTGTGTTTTGCTAAGACTTGTAATGGGTAGCCTGGGTGCCATGTACCCCCCACCACCACCACCACCATCACACACACACACACACACACACACACACACACACACACACACACACACACCATACATTCTGCTCTGCACCTCCCTTGACTGACAAGCCTCTGTAGTGCACTGACCCCTGCTTGCCTTGAGAATATAGAAGTCGAACCCGTAGGCCTCATCAATGAGATCCAGGGTCCTCATGGTCACAGTCACGGTGAACTTCTTGTCCAGGATTTCACTGTAAAGCTCCCGAGTGAACAGCTGAGGCTTCCACACCTTCTTCACCTTCGCCGAGAGCTGAGCGTGCAAGAGAGACCCTGTTGATGACTGCTGGGGTGCTTCACTACAGACCAAGTGAGCCCCAAAACACCCTTCTAGGAGCTGGGCTATGTGAGCTTGCCCTCTCCCCTCCTCGGAAGCTCCACAGAACCTCTGCTGCTAGACAGGGCTCCTGGGGCTGGACCTGGATGCTCACGTGGATTGTCTGCTTCTCGCCAGCTAGCCCGCATGCTGCTGGCATAACTGAACAACTGCCACAGGCCAGCAAGTGGCATCCTGGCAGGCGTTTAACACTCTCCTCCCACAACACTTAGCTAGGAGTAGCATTCCACCAGAATGATCGATTGCAGGCTCCGGACTCTGCAAGCTGCCTGAATCCAAACATCTCAGTTTATCATTTTTTATGTGGGAGGAGCAAAGGTCTCCTGTCACAAGAATTAGACAAATACTCATAGAAATTGGCAGATGACAATCAGATTTCACCTCTCCCTCCTCTTCAGCACAAGCCTCAAATCTATCCGTCCTTTCATCTCTGTGGTCCTAGGGATTTGAACCCAAGACCTCAAATAAGCTAGGAAATCATCCTGTTCCGTCGCAGCCCCACTCCATCCTTAATTTTGATGGCTACCTGATCACGACCACCCCACTTCAGGACCCCACTGGACGCTGTCATTGGAGTTTTTCCCCTTGTTAGCATGATCCGTAAGACAAGCGCTTGTGTCAACAAGGCAGACGGTCCGCAGCGCCCAGAGCAGAGCCTGTCCAACACAGCATGCATTTAACAGCCCACACCCACCTTGTCGTTGTTGGCATATCTGTAGCCCAAAATCTGGCCCTCTCCACCCCACAGCCCCTGCTGGGACTCTGGAGGGTAGTGAATTGAAATTGGTACGTCCTCAACTCGCTCGCGCTGCCCGTTCTTCGGGTTGATCTTGAACTTGACTCCGTGAGGTCTGTAGTGTACCGGGGTGGGCGTTCGTTCTTCTTCCAGCGAGCGCAAGAAATGGGCGGGCAAGCGGGCATAGATGCCCTGCCGCAGCCGCAGCTTCTGCCACAGGTACACAGGATACTTGTGCAGAGGCATTGCGTGACCCCCTACCTCTGAAAGTTGCGCGCTCGCGTCCGCCGGAACCGGATCCGGAAGAGCGTCACCGAACGCGTACCTTTGCTCACTGCCGATTGGTAGCAATGCCCATCCATCTAAAACAATCCCTTAGCCGCAGCCTTCTTTAGGGACCGTGGAAAATTTTCTAAGATTGCAATGGTTTAAGGTACCGTCTACCAAGTGCAGCCCGGGAGTTCCCAGCTGCTTTGGCAGGTCTGTTAGAAATGGGGTCCAGCCTCCCTTTCCCTCCAGGGACGCAAGAAAAAAACGTAAAACACTCGTTTGGTTTGAAAAATCATTATAGAATATTAAATTAATCAATTACATAAAAATATGCCTTCATAGAACAGTTTCACATTTTACCACCTCCCCCCAACAATATATACATATTTCCCCTTTCAGGGGCTGAAGTGTGCTTTGGTGGCCAAATAAAGCGTGTCAGTAGCTGGGGGAGCAGCCCAGAAAGTCCATATCCCGACAAAACCAGGCCAAAAGTCCAAGGCCACAGAGCAGTTGGCCCTCACAGTGGAACAGGACCACCGTACCAATCAGTTTAGAGCCCCCAGGAGGCACCAGAAAGATTGGGCCAGGGTTCCAGAACACTCTCCTGAAGCCTCAGCTAATTCAGTAAGGGGTCAGCATCCAAGGGGCAACACAAATTAATGCTCATTAGACTAGGACCTAGGTAGGACCTTTAGGATGAGGAGGGCACATAAGGAGGGTTGTGTGTGCCTTCTGGGGCCACTCCTCACACAGCTGAGTACCCTGCCACTTCAGGTTCTTCTCAGGATCTGTGGCTCCAACAGAGAACGAGGGACAGTGCATGGCCCCCCAGGGCCTGATCAGCTCTTGGACTCATCTACAGCAACAGCAGCAACAGGGCATCCCCATGCCAAGGCAGGATGGTACATGCTGTTAGGGACAGTGGTCTCTGTGGACTCAGGCTTCCTTGTCTTGTATGTCTCACATTACAGCTTCACAAGCAAATGGGACAATAGGGGTCCCTTATCTATATCTTCAACCTTAACATAGTGATCTGCCCACAGATGGTACCTGCGGTCTCCAGGTAGAAGCAGCTGGGGCCTACAGAGGACAGTGGCAGCAGCCACAAAGATTTAGGGATGGAGGAGTCCTCTCCTCTGGGAAAAGAAGCCAAGGGTCGCAGGACAATTTTATTCAGGTGGAAACCTGGTCGGGCTAGATAGGCACCTCTCTTGTTCCTGCCCTAGCTGCAGAGGTCATCAGAGTATCAGGTGTCCTTGAGCCAGCCCTCTCACGTCACTGTGTACAGCTCATCCGGATCATTCCTGCAGATCTGATAGTGACAAGGGAACTTGTGCAAGCAAGCCCATGACTCGGCCTGCTCCTCTGGTGGTGGCAGGAGGAAAGCCGCACTACCAGCCAATAGGATGTGCCAAATGCTGTGCGTGTAGTAGTAATTTTCACTGGTCATCATGGAAGTGTAGATGGCGATACCTACAGAGGCCATGGAGATGCCAGGCAGGAGGTAGAAGAGCCAGCGCTGCCACGAGGTGGGGTAGCACTGACGCCGGTGCCCACAGCGGTACATCTGGAGTGAACAGCCACAAGAATGTCAGCGCCAGCCGAGTGCAACTACAGTTCCCAGGAGTTACAGAGTCTATCTAGGTCTAGGCAGCAGAACTGCATACAGACGCATGGCTTGCGGGCCTCTGGTCAAGACCTCAGGCGCACAGCCATACTGGGGCTCTATGGGTGGCTGCTACTGGCTCTGAGCAGGTGTGAAGCTTTGGAGCCCTTCTAGCAAAACTGGGATCATAACCAAAATTAAGGGCCTGGCTCTCTTCTTGCTAAGTCTAAACAGAAGAACCTATGGGCCCTGTTCCTTACCCACATGAAGGCCATGATCACAAAGGCAAAGAGGCAGGGTCCCATCAAGTTCCAGATGCCCCTGCGATCCATCTGCAAGGACATGGCGATGACCAGTGTGCCCAGGACAAACAGGACCTGGGAGAGACACAGGGATGGTTTGTGGGGTCATGGGGGAGCCTTTGGCTAAACTCATCTATGATGGCATAAGACAAAAGTACTGGTGGTCAGGTATGCTAGGTACCCATTATCAGTTTCTCACCATTCTGGCACATCCGCCAGCTCCTCTTGGAGTTATTGGCAGGTTTTGACGATTTTGATTTATTCCTGCTCAGCCACCTGAGCAGGTGTCCTTCCTCTAGCGCCTTTACTGTGTCCAAAGGTGAACACAGAACTTTTTGAGGACTAGGTGGTGATGCCCGCCCCCAATGGGCAGTCTTGACCATATTTGCATGATCCTGCATACCAAGTCTTCCAGAATCTCCCATCAGGATGACCTTAGATGCTCCCTTGGAGAGGACCCATACCTAAGTCTCCATCAACACATCTGCCCACAACCAGTGGGCAGTTCATATGCTTAGCACTCAGTCCGCAGGATTCTTCAAAATATTCCTTGCCTACTTTTTCCATATGATCATGGAGCTTCTAAGCATGCCCCTGACGAGCAGTACCCAGCCTGCAGACAGCGGACATAGTTCACAAATACCAGAGTCATCTCCACTGTCCAGCTGCTGCATAAAGTCCCCAGAGTGCCCTAGAACAAGGAACCCAGGAACATGGTTGAGGCTTTTTGAGGAGGCATGGCCAGCCTTGGCTCCTCTTTGAGATTAGGGTCCTGAAACGCCATCTTCCTTCCTGGAGTCCTCAGATGAGCACATCTTTCCCCCACAGCTTCCCAGGACTTCCCCCAAGAGCGGCTAGTTATCATTTGAGATGGCACCCAGCCCTTTCTGTTTCGTCCCTCTCTGTCACTCCACATACTGTGTGTGAGGGCCCCTACTTCCCTGGAGCTCGGGCTTGGCATCAGAGGCCACTCACCTGTTTCAGGATTGTCTTCAGACGGGCCATGCAGAGAATGGTCACCCAGGTGGACGCCCCCGAGCCCAGAAAGTCACAGTATTGAAGTGTGTCATAGCTGAGGATGCACAACACTGCCTCCCCCGGCTGGTCACAGGCGTGGTAGAACTGTGAGGTACAGCAGTGAGCAGCAGCCCTGACCGCCCCACCCAATTTCCCCAAAGGGATTAGAGCCAACCCTACCGTGGAGAAGAACATGGTGTAAAAGTAGACAGAGGCCTCAACCAGGAAGGACCGGTGCAGGGACACAGCAATGGGGGCCAGGAACATGAGGTTGCTGAGCGTGAGCAGGAGCGCGGCTGCCCTCTGCTGGGCCACAGTCTGCGCCGTGCTGTTGTCGGTGCAGCTCCACCCGCGCCAACCTAGGGGGCCACACAATACCTACATGTGTGCTGGAAGCAGATAGGCGGCTTCCGAACTTTCAGGCCTTATCCTCACCCAGACGGAGCAGGTATAGACACAAGCCTAATGGAATCCACAGGTGTGGTAGGAGGAAATTGGTACCCACAGGGACTGGTAGAGACAGTGGGCAGGCATGGGCAAGTGGGGACAGCTATGGGCAAGCTGGGTCGAATGTGGAAGACACATGCAGACATGGGACAAGCGTGTGCACTCACAGCAGGTCTGGGCATGTGTAAAGAAGTAAGGAGAAGCATAGCTCGTGCAGGCAGTCATGGGCAGTGGGAAACAGGTATGGACAGGTGTGCATAGATACTGGCAAGTGTGAGCAAGTATGCCCAGCTGTGAGCAGGCGTGAGCTTGGAGAAGGATGTATGGCCAAGTATCAGTAGGTAGGGGCAGGTATGAATAGGTATGGGTTGGCAGGGACAGATATAGAGATATATAGTGGACATGTAGGGGCGAATGTGGCAAGCAGGGACAGATGCGAGCAAGCGTGAATATGCAGGAACTGCCATGAAAAGTGTGGACCAGCATGTAGTCACAAGGAAAGTGTGAGCAGCTGGACATAGGCATGGACAAGCACGGACAAGGGCAACAGTTGTAGGGGCCGGATGGGTGTGTGCAGTCAAGGGCAGGCAGGACACAAGCAATGCCAAGGTCAGAAGGCAACACTTCCCCTGCAAATGCCTCAGTGCCCATATGCCTGGAGTGGGGTGGGGGTGGGGAGACCACAGGGAATATGGGGAGCATGGGAAGGAGGGGGAGGGAGATTTGCTCTGCACATCACTCTCACCTGCCTTGCAGCTGCAGCCTGCATACAGATAGCCGTATCTACGAAGCAGGAGGCACTGGCCGTAAGGCCCACAGTCATTCAAACAGGGCACCAGATACAAGATGGTTTCCACACGAGCTACGGCCTGTTCACATTCCCTGCAAAGGAGGGGCCTGAGCGGGCTGGGTGCAGTGCTCTGCTGGTTCCTCTACCACCAGGACTCCCAAGCCCAGCGCTAAGCCCTCTAGGCTCCAACAGCTGAGACACTCATTTTCCCTGCTAGCACCAACAGGGAGTGGGGGCAGAAAAGGAAAACCCCTCCTAAGACACAGACGCTTCCCTTCGTTGCTACC
The DNA here is from genome assembly GCF_982192425.1 of Myodes glareolus. Taxonomy (NCBI): domain Eukaryota; kingdom Metazoa; phylum Chordata; class Mammalia; order Rodentia; family Cricetidae; genus Myodes; species Myodes glareolus. The sequence goes on from NC_142034.1 coordinate 93,465,016, forward strand.
AGCCCATGTCACGGTGCCCAGGCCCAGATTCACATACTCAGAATTCTCAGGGCACACAAGCTGCAAGGAGAGGTACCAGTTCTCTGTCTCCGGGTAAGGAATGATGAGATTGGCCGTGTGAGAGGAGGCACTCAGAAACATGGGATGGCCCTGGAAGAAGGCTGCACGGGGCGGGAGTGCTAGTCAGAGGTGGCTAGAGGGGACAGTCAGTCTCTCCAACAAGAGTGCCTGCCCAAAATACCTGTGGTGCAGTTGAGTGAAGTGTTGAAGCTGAGAAAGGGCGAGGCAGCATTCACACAAGCTGCTACCAAGGTACCATTTGTGATCTCTGTCTGGAAGGGGAAATAGCACAGGTTAGCCGCCATCAACCCCTAAAAAGGTATCTCGCCTGCCCACCTTGCATGTTAGCTCAGTCATGATGAATATTTATTATGCGGGGAAGGGTGGGGAAGGACCTCCGGCTAGCCCAAGGTTCATCATGGCCTGAATTCCCTTCAGTTGTCTCTGGTTCTAGCAATTCCCCTGCCAATCTGCACAGATAAAATTATGGTAATGACTCCAATGGATCCCCTTCTGGCCCATGCTGTTGGTATCACGCTAGGGCCTGAAAGGCACCCCACCCCAGTCTCAATGCTGAAGTTACTCTGTACCCTTAGATAAGCCCAGGTCACAAGCAACTGTAGACTGCTTCGGTGGGCTTCCAGAGGATACCTGGTTAGCCCTCAGACTGATGATGAGAGAGCCCCCGCTGTCCATGCCTGTGTCAAGACGGAGCCGCATCACAGAAGGTAGGTTTGCATGCACCATCACGAAGGCCCCATTTAGGGGCTGGAAGTGTACAGACACCACGTCCATGTCTTCTCTCATGACTGGATAGTTCAGGAGACAGGAGGGGCCACTGCCTACGCCACCACTCCTGCCCAGTTCCCAGTGGGCAGGGCTTTGGGACGGTCGGCCCACAGAGGTGTCATAGCTCTGGTTTGGGTTGTTTTGCATAAGACGATGGAAGGTCACACTCCAAGGCCTGCACACTGTCAATAGGACAAGGGGCTCAGCCAGAGGAAAGTCTGGAGTTTTGGGGGAGGTAAGCAGAGCCAATCCACCCCTCCCTCCCATGTAGCCCACCTGTAAAAGCAGCTTCAACATTGAAGACCACTGACACATGAGGTCCTGCCAGGCTCTCAACTGTCACTTGTAGCCACCGGCCCCAGGGGGGTGAGGACAGTAGCAAATGGCAGGACGGAGTGAGGCCAGTGCAACTCAGCACCTTTTGGAAGTTTCTAGGCAGGGTGGATGCACCCACTGTGAGACGCACTGGGCAGCCGGGACTCACACTGGACACACAGCCCTGCAGGTTCAACCGAAGCTCCTGGGTGTATTCAGGGACAAAGATCCTGTGGCAAGGTGGGGACTCAGACTCACTAGCTCATATTGTGAACTTACTTCCTCTAATCTGCATAGGGAGGGTATCTGGCTCTCTTTCCAACATGTCTCTAAGGTACAGCCTTCTCACCTGCAGGATGAGATAGTGGCACTACCCCCGTTCTAGACCCAAAGGTTGGGGCTATGGGACAGGCTTGACCTCCCCATCTCCACTCACTTGAGGTAGCTGGCGTGGGAGAGCAGCGTCTGTGGGAGGGGGACATCAGGCTCTAGGATGGAGACTTCAACCACCCTCATGGCTAGCATATCAGGCTGGAAGAAGTAGGCACAGGTAGGAACAGAGCCCTGGGAGAGAACAAGGCAGGGAGTGATGGGGTCAGAGAATGCAGATTGTAGGCCAAAGGAAACGGGCTTTGAGGGGAAACAGAGTTGAACCCAGAGTCGGGTAACTAAGGGAACAGTAAGGTCTGCCTCAGAGGTGGACAAGAGGTTGGTGGTCCTCCATGCATCAAGGGGTTTGGCCTTCATCCCAGGAAGTCAGCCCCCTCACCTTCACCTCGATCTTCTGGGATGCGGGAGGGAGGTGAGCCACCACGAACCAGTCCCCAGGGGCTGGGTGAGAGATGTTGACAGAGGTGTTGCCCAGAAGCATGGTGCTCAGCAATGCCCTGATATGGAAGGAGGCCTGGCTCAAGGTGTTATCAGCGAAGCTAGTGTCCAGCGGGTTGACGACAGGAGGGGCGCCATAGCGGAAATGCCTGGAAGAGATCAGGTCAAGGGTCAGGGACAGGATTTCAGCCAGGCATGGGTGCTAGGGACAGAACACTGGGTACCTACACCGTGATCTCTACGTCAGTGCATGAGGGACCGCTCTGGGACGCGTGCAGCAGCCAGCGAAGCAGCACTGTGTCTGGGGGCACGCGGAAGTGGAAGAGCCGGGTGCTGCCATACCAGCTGTAGAAGGACAGCTTCTGTGGGGCCTGAGAGAAGTGTTCTGATACCAGCCCAGCCTCTATAAGGAAAAGGTAACAGTCAGGTAGGTGGGGCAGATAGGAAGAATGAGGCCGCATGGACATCAAGTCTTAGACTACCTCTGGACTTTGTCACTCATACTTCAGTCTTAGCCAAGCCAGAAAACACCTTCTGGCACCTAGACGTTGTCTGCAATAATCTCAAGTTTCTCCTAACAATGAGCAGTTATTCCTCTGCCTCCTTCCCCTAGATGGCCACTGCCTATTCACCAGGGACTTTGCCTTTCTACACGGCAGCATCCTGCAAACACTGAAGTCAGTAGCCCCTAGCACCCACCACCTTCAGATGGACCCACCCAGGGCTGGTAAGCTCTCTTTCTTTCTGTTGGTTAGTTAGCTCCACCCCTTGCATTACATCCTGATGCATCCTGGCCAAGAGATGGAGACTGAAACACGACAGGGGGTAGTTAGGAAGGTGATCCCACCCTCCACACACACCCCCACTGATATCAGCCTTGATCACTGGCCCATAGCAAAGGCTCCTCTCTCCCACCTCCCCTCCTCTGAACCTCTCCAAACTACATGGGCAGGTAGGGAGGCTTGGTCCAGAAGGTAGTTGCCTCTCCAATCGGTTATGACTTAGGACACAGCCAGATCCCTACTCAGAAAAAGACTATGATGAGGGACTTCTGTCCAGAAGCCTAGATAGCCATAAGAACCAAGGAACAGTCAGGCAGAGGTGGTGCACGCCTTTAGTCCCAGTCCTTGGGAAGCAGAGGCAGGTGGATCCCTGTGAGTTTGAGGACAGCCTAGTCTAAAAAGCAAGTTCCAGGACAGCCAGGACTGTTACAGAGGAACCCTGTCTCTTAACAAACAACAAGGGGCAGGTGGCTTCTCAGCTCCAAATGGCTGACACCACCCACTGCCCTCAGGGCACATACCCATGCTTGGTGGGACAAAGACAGACAACCAGGCAGATAAAGCTCCCAAGCTAGGGTACCACATGGCCTCAGGCCCTGTAAGAACCCTTACAGGCTCCTACCCCTTACCTAGTGTCAGCTCAGGCTTTGAGCCTGTATGATCTTGGGTGTCCCTTACCTCTCTAGACCCCCTGTATCCCTATGGATAGGCTAAGGTAGACTCCCTGTCCCTTTGACGTTAATGAGTGATAAAGTGCCTTAAGAGAAACACAGTACTGTTGGCATCCTTCCCACTCAGAAAGCCTCCCTTTGCCCCACTGTGAAAGTGGTGCCTGCCTGGTTCCCCCAAGAGAGGGGAGAGGGGAGTCAGGTGAGCGGCTGGCTTTCTTGCCAACCATGTGACTCCTCCCAACAGAGGCAGCTGGAAAAAAGATAGCAGCCTGCTGGAAGGACGCTAAGGGAGTTGCCAAGGAGCCTGGCATGGGGGCAGGGCTGAGTGAGGCTCCCTCAGTAATTTCCCAGCTCTCGGGGACCTGCAGGCCCCATTCGTCAGGTTGAGGCCTGAGTACCAGGAGCTGCTAAGCGTCCTAAGGTGGTGACGTGGCAACGGAGCGGAAAAAGTGAGAGGCAGAATATTGGAATATTGCTTTCCGAGCTGAGGCAGGACAGAGTCCTCACCCCTAGGACTGTGACCTCTGAGAAAGCCAGGTGAGAGAGGTCACCCGACAGTGTGCTGACCTGCTAAGGGAAAAGTCTTTGGGCCCCACGAAGCCTTTGTGAGGAAGGTCACTTGGAATAGGGCGGACATTTGTGATGTTTGAATACTTAGATGAGACCTACTCAAGGCTGCCTTAAGACCATGTCTAAACAACCCCTCCAGGCTGCCTTGATGAAACACCCAGTTATTTTGTTGAATGTATAGGACGTGGACAATTGGCATGATAGGGTGAGCCCCAAGCAACAGTTGGAAGGATGGGGAGGGCCAGCTGAACAAACTCCCCGCCTGCTACAGGCACCTCTCCGAGCAGTATTTCAGAAAGGCGTGGGGGATGGGGGGGGGGTGGAATCGGAAAGTGGGAAGAGAGCGACAGGAACTGTCAGGAACATCAGATGGCACAAAGGACTGGGGAGTTCCAGGCAATACTGGACAGGTACCCATCTTGCCCATTTCCAAATGTCTAAAGTACACTGTCGATCAGTCCTGCCTCAAGCACAACCCAGAGGGTCTAAGGTCTAGCAAGCCATAGTCCAAGATGTACCGGCTTAGAGAGCAGAAAAGCAAAGAGCAACTGGAAAACTCCCCTAGAAGAAGGACCCTTTTGTTACATCCATTCTGGTCAGCCAGCATCTCTAGGGCCAGCCGGCAGTACAGTATAATCGGTGAGAACCAAAGCCAGTAATCAAGAGTGACCTTCCTGGGACTGGAATAGGAACAAAATGCTGGCTGGCCCCCTAGTACAGTGTCTGGCCAACTTTCTCCAGCTCTTCCCTCTACCAGAACACATGATGGCCTCTGTGCCACCACGGTTCGGCTATTCTTTGTTGATAAGTTCCGCTACCTCCCAGCTCTTAGGTGCCACAATCGCTACCCCAAGCACAGGGGAGAGGGACCGGGAGGGTAGGTACACTGCAAGTGAGCGAACTCGGCGGGCCCGGGGACAGAAAAGCGAGCGTGGGGATTTCTTAGCCCCGGACGCCCCGCAGGGGGCGCAACCCAGAGTGAGAACAGAGCTACATCTCCGCGCCAGGTGAGCGCACAGGTGCCCCCCGTGAGTCACAATCCGTCCCGCGACCAGCCTCCCCCCCGCCCCCCTGCCCCCGGCCCGCGCCTCGGATGGCGCCGTCGGCCGGTGCGGGCTCACCGCTCTTCTTGCTGTCGCCGGCGGCGGCAGGCGGGGGCCGAGCGAGGAGCAGCAGCAGCAACAGCAGCGGCGTTGCCGCCCGCGCCGCGCCCCCGGCCCCAACCCGGCCCATGACTCTGCGCTCGGCCCGCGCTACCCCGCCCGCGTCCCGCGCCGCTCGCCCCCGCCTGGGCAGCCCCCGCCGCCTCTGCGGCCAGCGCCGCTGCCTCTGCCCCGAGCTCCCATGGCTCGGCCAGACCTGCAGCCAGCGCCCCGGGCACTTCCGCCTCCGAGGCCCCGCCCCGCCCTGCAGGGAACCGGCCTGCGGTCCAGGTCCCTGAGGGTGCGGGACCGCGTCACCTTGGCCAGAGGGGAGTTGGGCAGCAGGGGCCCAGGAAGGTCGCCTTTGGAGTCGGGGGACACGGCTTGATGGGCATCACGCAGCTTGACGGGGCAAGGGATGGGAAGCACAGGATGAAGGGTCCTGTAGAACTCTTTGGGGTACAGAGGGCTGGTGTCACGTGGTAGACAGGGTGAGGTGGGACACAAGGCAAAGGTCACGCGGGGCAAAGGGGACACAAAGGTCATGCTGGACACAAGATGAGGTACGGAGGAGAGGGATACTTACATGGGACCCAGGTGGAGTCAGGGCAGAGGGGTCTTGCGGGACCTGAGAGAGCATGGAACTGGAGTCGCAAGGCATTGGAGGTGGGGAAAACTGTTGTAGGGGAGGCGTCATAGGATTCATGGATAAAGTAGTCCTGTCGAAGGCTTGGGGCACTCAGAAGAGTTACATGGGGCTCATTTGGGAGCAGGAGACAGAATTATTCAAGACATGGGAACGGAACAGAGGGGCCACGCAAAACGAAGAAACATAGGGCAACATAGATGTGAACTGGAACCCGTAGGATGTTGAATCCTGATGGCAGTAGTACAGAGTCCAGCAATAAGTAAGCCAGAATTAGCGTCCCAGAAAGGTGCTCGCTGACCTTGACTTGAACTGAACCTCCAGCTGCCCGAAGCCTCCCCCCACATCCACCGTAACCACATACTGCGGCAAAGGTATAAATGACTAAATGGAAGAGGAAGGTGTTCTTTTTGCACCCCTAAGAATTGGATAACTGAGTTTCTTGTCAGTATTGGATGCATTCCTCTGGGTACCAAAGGGATATATTCCAAACATATTACAGATATGGTTGCTAACTGAAAGCTCTACAAGAAAACTTGGGGAAGCAATCATAAGGAAGAGAAAGCTTTTCTAAATAGGCATCCGATGAAGCAGGTAAAACTGCTTTAAAGAATATATACAAGCCAAGTGGGTGGTGGCACACACCTTGAGGAGGCAGAGACAGGTAGATCTCTGAGTTCAAGACCAGCCTGGTTTACAGAGTGAGTTCCGGGAAAGTCAGGGCTACACAGAGAAACCCAGTCTTGGGGTAAAAAAAATATATAATTATATATTATATTGAGATATTTTATAAATATAAATCTATGTATTTATAAGATTTATATAATATATATATTAATTAAATTATGCAGCCCAGGTTGCAGCCAATTCTTCCAAAGGCAATCGTGAAAACTGAGTGTGGTGTCTCTCTACTGAACTCCTAGTACTGACCAGGCTGAAAGAAGAAAATTGCCAAGAGTTCAAAGCCAGCCTGGGCTACGGATGCTAGTAAAGTTCTCCCTATATCAGTATAACCAACCTTCTCATAGAAAATGATAAAGACCAAGGTGCAACAGAATTCCTAAACTATGATGCAATTAGAAGAACAGGGCCTCCTTCTGTGTTAAATAGTGAAGCCATTTTTATCCTTTTGCCAAACAAATCAAAGATCAAAACACCCGATCTTTAAGGGGAGATGGGGCCCAGATTAGGGATGTCCCCAAGGGAGCATCTGGACTCTAAAAATAGCCAAGGCCAGCAGCCAGACTCTGTTTCCTACTGTTTGCCCTGCCTGTGTTCACTGCCATGTGCCTACTCTTATTCCGGTAGATGCACCTATAATTGGTCATTAGAGTTTGGGCATAGAATCGTGAAGTATCCACATTGAGTGGAACTGGTGGTTATGTGAGAAATGGCCAGGTGTGGTGGACCACACCTTTATCCCAGCAGTAGGAAGGCAGAGACTGGCGGATCTCTGAGTTCAAGGCCAGTGTGGTTTACAGAGAGTTGCAGGTTTACATAGAGAAACCCTGTCTTGGGTAAAAATATAATTATATATTGATATATTTTATAAATATAAATTTATATATTTATGAAATTTATATGTTCAAATTATGGAGCACAGGTTGCTGCCAGTTCTTCAAAGGGCAATCAGAAAGAGCTCCCTATGTCAGCATCACCAGCCTTCTCATAGAAAATGATAAAGACCAAGGTGCTACAGGATTCCTCAACTATGATGCAATTAGAAGAACGGACCTCCTTTTGTGTTAAATAGTGAAGCCATTTTTATCCTTTTGCCAAACAAAGCAAAGATCAAAACGCCTGATCTTTCAAGGAAGGTGGGGCCCAGATTAGGGATGTCCCCAGGGAGCATCTGGACTTTAAAATAGCCAAAGCCAGCAGCCAGACTCTGTATTTCCAACTGTGTGGTCCTTCCTGTGTTCACCGCCACGTGCCCACTCTTATTCCGGTAGATGCACTTATAATTAGTCATTAGGGTGGAGCTGGTGGTGTGCTGTGGACCACACCTTTATCCCAGCAGCAGGAGCTGCAGAGGCTGGCCAGTCTCTGAGTTCAAGGCCAGTCTGGTTTACCGAGGGAGTTCCAGGAATACACTGAGAAAGTCTGTCTCAAAACTCCCCACCTCCCACACACACACACACAAAAAGTAAAATACTGTGATGTTTGGGAATGGCCTACCATATTCAGAAACTTCAGCTTAGAAAAAGAATGGGTAGGATTGTCCTGGCACAGGCCTTTAATCCCAGCACTGGGAAGGCAGAGACAGGCAGATCCCTGTGATTTTGAGGCCAGCCTGGTCTACAAAGCAAGTTCCAGGACAGCCAGACCTATTACATAGAGAAACCCTGTCTAGAAAAATTAAAAAAATAATAATTATTATTGAATTAAAAATATTAAAAAGATAAATAAAACCTCGAAAGAAGACAGAAAAAGAATGAGTGTGGGTAGAAGAATGGAAAACTGGTTTTGTAAAAATTGGATTGGGGGGGAGGTCAGTGGTAGCTCATGCCTTAAAACCAGCAGGAGGCAGAGGCAGGGCCAGCCAGGTCTACAGGGTGAGTTCTAGGACAGACAAGGCTACACAGAAACCTTGTCTTCAAGGGAAAAAAGAAACTGGGTAGGGAAATTCACAGCTTGGGTTGGAAAGATAGTCCATGGATTAAGAGCTTTTGCTGCTCTTCTAGAGAACTGATATTCACTTCCCAGCACCCACATCAGGTGGCTCCTTCCGGACCCCCACCCCAGGCCACTCCCAAATAAATAAAATATTTAAAAATGTTTCACGCCTACCTATCAAAGATATCCTGGAAAATCTGTGAAAGACTTGGCATCTGGCCACCCTGCTGGGCACTTAGGGTAAGGAAACAGGTGACAGGGAACAGAAGACTGGACCATACCAGCTTTAACTTTTGAATGTTTACTTAGTAAGGGGGAAGGGAGAGTTAATGGCATCGGCAACCAGGCGTTGAAGGCCAAAGAAGGGCAGGTGAAGGGTGTTGGTGGCAGAGGGAAGAAACACCCTTTGTTGCTCTGGATTCCAGGCAGAGTCCTTCTAACCCCAGCTGCAGGGGATTCCCAGGCAGTTCTCAACTTAAAGAGACAGAGGTCATTTGGGACTTTTGCCGAGTTGTGTTTTCAGCATGCTGCTGAAGTTACCCACAATCCTCATGGGCAGCAGATAAATCAGTACTACAGCTTGTTCTATTGACTATCCCAGACTGGGTTTAGAGCCACCTCATCTCTCTCTGTCTACTCCCTCCAAAGCCCTCCCTTAGTGTGTCCCTGTGGAGGAGGGTTACTCTGCCTTACAGGTGGGAAGCAGACTGCAGAACTCCCTCCGGTGCCCACAGTGCCCATGTTATAGAGTTGTAGAAGGACACTCAGCCCCGGACTGGAGTCTAAGGGCCTCTGCTGAGTAATAGCTGAGCAATGGCAGGAACTCTACCAGGAAATGCAGCTCTATTGCACTTGCGGTTAGCGAACCGTAAATGCAAAAATGTACTTTGTCATGTTGGCCTCTCAATCAACACACACGGCACAGTTCTCTGCAGGACTGTGAACTACTTTGCGACCAGAGTTTTAAGGCAAAAGGCCTGTTCCAGCAGCTTAAAAAGATGAGCAATCGAGCAGGAGAAATGGCTCAGAAGTTAAAAGCACTTCATGCTCTTACAGTGGGCCTGGTTTCAGGTTCTAGCACCCAAATGTCAGCTCACAACCATCTGTCACTCCAGATTTGACACTGCCTTCTGGCCCCTTTGGGCACTGCATACACCTGGGACACATACATTCACCCAGACAAAACACCCATACACATAAAATATAAATAAATAAATAAATAAATAAGTTTAAGTCTTTAAAAAGAAAAAAAAAAAAAAGAGCCGGGCGGTGGTGGAGCACACTTTTAATCGCAGCACTTGGGAGGCAGAGGCAGGCGGATCTTTGTGAGTTCGAGGCCAACCTGGTCTACAAGAGCTAGTTCCAGGGCAGACACCAAAGCTGCAGAGAAACCCTGTCTCAAAATACCAAAAAAGGGGAAAAAAAAAAAAGAAAGAAAAGATGAAGGCCGGTCATGGGTGTGTGTCGTATCCCTTTAACCCTCTCACTTAGGAGCCAAAGACAAGCAGTTCTCTGTAAGGTCAAGGTTAGCCTGGTCTACCTACAAAGTAAGTTCCGTTCCAGACTATCCAGGGCTACACACGAAGACCTTGTATCAAAAATAATAATAAAATAATAATAATATAATGGTGATAAACAGAGGCAATTTGATCAGAACAGGTAAAGGGGTCCAGTGACCCTAGGGTCATTTCAGGGTACTGATATTAACTTCAGGGATAAATAGAAGAATTCAAACTGGGACCAAGAGATATACATAATTAAGCCATTTTAGTCCAAGAGCAGCTCTACCATCATTGTCTCAACTTCAGTCCCGAAATGTGTTCTGATAAGTTGTTCATCGGGGCCAGTCCTGGTGTTTAAGAGTGTGTACCGCTCTTGCAAAGGACACAATTTCAGGTCTCAGCACCTGTATTGGGTGGGTCACAATTGCCTGTAACTCCAGCCAACCCTTTCTTCTGGTTTCCGCTGGCACTTGTGAACCACATACAATTAAAAATTAAGATGGTTTTTAAAGGTGTTAATCACTGTCTGCTCTGTTACTGTTAATCACCACCTTCGCTTACAGGAACCAAACTGGTTCCAACAAAATCATCCGCACAGGACACAGTTTCTTCTTCACAGGTGACGCTCCTTGTCTCCAGACAACGCTCCCAGATTCATCCTCAGCAGGTGGTCCTTAATGCCTTACAGGAATTCCTCCTCAATACACACTGCTGGGAAGAGGATCCAGAAATGGACGTCTGTGCCTACGGCAAAGGCCCACTGTTTCTGAATCTAAGATGACTGCAGGTTTAGGACAATGATTCTTTTGACCTTTGTTTGGCCTTCAATGGGAAAAAAAAAGTGGGGTGATAGTGGCTCCTTAGGGATGTGAATAGTGAATAGATCCTGTCTGTGTAATCAAGCCAGAGTCCAGTCCAAGGTCAATGAAACAAAATGAATGCTGAAAGTACCAGATTCTCAAAAAAAAAAAAAGTACCAGATTCTCTCTCTCTCTCTCTCTCTCTCTCTAAGATACTTTGTGGTCCAAGGGAAGAATCAATTCTTTTTAGCAAAACACAGTTTTTAAACAGCTTTTGAGTGCCTCTTACAACGTCAGCCCTTGAAAATTAATGTACTGACATTTAGATGTGGCAGAAAACTCCAGGAGCTGAGGAGGTAGAAAACTCAGAGCTATCTGCTGTTGCAGAGACTCAAGAGATGTAATGGAGATGGATTCCAATTTTTTTCTTTCTTTTCCTTTTTTAAAGACAATTTCCCAAATTGTTTTCAAAACCATTACATATGGGGCTTGAAGGTTAGTGCCTTAGTGGTTAAGAGCACTGTCTGCTCTTGCAGGGGTCTAGTTCTCAGCATACATATGGCTACTCATAACCTCCAACTCCAGTCCTAGGGGATCTGACTCCCTTCTGACCTCATCCAGCACAGTACACACATGGTGTACAAACCTGCATGCAGCTAAAACACGCATATATATAAAATAAATCAACATACAAATCAAGACAAAACCCTATGTAACCCAAGCTGGCCTGAAATTCTTGTTCTCACATCAATTTCCTGACTGCTGGAGTTACAGTATTTGGAACCCTCTGCTTTGACTGATGGGGTGTGAGCCAACTTGGGCCTGATCATATCACATGGACTCACCTCATTGAGATTGCACCAAAATCAGCTACGTCAAGATATCGAAGAAAGAGCCAGATGCTCGGTGGTGGCAGCAGCTGCGAATGCATATAATCCTAGCATTAGAGGCAGGTGCAGCTCTGAGTTTGAGGCTAGCCTTGGCCATGACACCCAGGCACCCAGGGCTACATAGAAAAACCCTGTCTTACCAAAAAAAAAAAAAATACAGAAAAAAAGAGCCTGTTACACTTATCATAATGGGAACCCTAAGAAATAACAAATACGAGTTTTTTTCTATCAAATACTGTAAAACTTGTGCTTAGACCAGGAGGGTATAATGGTCTGTCCTGTCCCTTTAAAAGACAAGCCCTGTCCATCTCCCCCACCTGGTCTACCACCAAGGCAGGCAGCTCTTTCTTCCTGCCTGCAGCCTGAGCCTCCTCCTTTTCTGTCTCTCTCCCAAAGAGGTAGCTGCTGCTGTGGCTCCTCTCCCCTTTCTCTCTCTCTCTCTCTCTCTCTCTCTCTCTCTCTCTCTCTCTCTCTCTCTCCTCTTCCCCCTTACTCCCTCTCTCCTTCACTCTGCATGGCATGCCTATCCATCGGTGTCTCACCCGCCACACGGCTCCCTGCCTGGGACCCGGCTGCCTTTGTGGTCCACTGTGGTCTCATGACCTGCTGCCCACTGCCGCCACGCCACTCAGGGACCTGCAGCGTTTCTGTTGCTGCACCCCTTGGGGAACCTGCAGCATTTTATTTTAAGCCATAACAGAGGGAGAAGAGAGAGAGGCAGGGACATAGAGATCCACCTGCCTCTGCCTCCTGAGTGCTGGGATTAGTGGATTAACTGCCTGGCTTCTCCTAGGACTTCTGATTATAGTCTTCAATTGCCCTCATTGTCTGTCCTTATCTCCTCAACTGCAGTACCGGGTATCAGCACTTTGAGCCCATGAAATCACCAAGTGATGGTCCACATGGAATCTACTATAACCATGCCCCTGGGTCATGTCATCCTCCAACCTCTAAGAGAATGTCTCTTTCAGGGCCCCTAATTCCAACACGCACAGCCTGAAAACTACAGATCGGTCACTGCGCTTTTCCCTTCAGACAGAAATCTAAACTTACCCCAAAAGAGGAGAACGTGAGGAGTTAGGGCAGAGGTCAGAGGAGCACAGAGCATCCTCACATAACAGTTGGAACTCAGTTATCTGTCCATGACGCCTCCATCCAGGTGGTGGAAATGAAGGGATAGGAGAGGAAACAGGCAAAGGGGAAATGAGAATGAAGTAGGGAGACACAGAAGAGGAGAAGACTCGGGGCTTTATAGGAAGTCCGGCCCCGGGACCCCATGCTTCAGAGACCCCACCCCTCTAAAGAGTGCTCACTGCTTTCAGTCACCAACTTTTGCTTTCTCTGAGTCCCTGCTTCTTCTGTTCTGGAGTGTCCAATTATTTGTTCACCTCTTGGAGAGAGCCCGAACCCCTAGACAGCTGACCTTAGTGAAAGAACCCAAACCCCTAAATAGATGACCTCAGGGAAAGAGCCCAGACCCCTAGACAGATGACAGCTCAAACCCCGGACCCTGGGCTCATACCCCTATTACATGGTTATAGGTGTGCACCACACTTGGCATGTTCTGAATGTCTGTGAAACTCTTAGGTCTATCTGTGGATCTTTTGGACAAAGAATTGCTACATTGGTAGGATCTGGTTGCTGAAAAACATGAATCTGCCCTACTTCCAGGCTGACTGGGAACCTGTAGACCCCCTCTCTAGCGCAGTATCTGCTTTCCCAGACAATGTGCTCTTCAGTCTGACTCCCCATGCTTCAGGTACAGATTTCAAAAGCTTAACAACAAAAGATTCCGTTCCAGAGCAAAGAAGTAGTTCAGTCATAATGTTCTCTGCTTGTATGCACAAAACCTCCAGTATCAAAAGAAAGGAAAGGAGGGAGGAGAGGGAAGGAGGAGGGAGGGAGAAGGGAAAAGAGAGAGAGCGGGTGGGGGGGGGGACGGAGGGAGAAGGGAGGAAGGGAGAGGAGGGAGAGAAGGGCCTCTCTAGTTTGACTTGAACCAAATAACAAGAGGAAGAAGCATTGTAGAGCTTTGATTTTAGGGACGACTCCAAGCTCCTGAACCTGCCCTGTGGAGGGAAAGGAAAGGAAGACAGTTCTCTTGCAACTGCCCCTCTAAGGGAACCAGGGGATGTTCAAGGCCATATTCTGGGTGACCTGGAAGCAGGAAGGGAGGGCAGATATTCTCTCTATAGCCCTCTCCCTCCAAAGTACCCCAACTCGTTAGCATGAATTAGAATTATCCCAGGGCTGCTGAGATGCTTAGGTTTCATAAACAGAAACCGTTTCTTCAGTGTCACAGGGATCTTTCTGAAATAAGTACCAAAGAGAGTGGACGTCATTGGTGGATGAAAGCCAGGACAGCTCCTGAAAGGCCTCGGTCCCATGTCCAGTTTCCACTCTCGCTTTATACTCTAAAACCACAAGGTGGGGCAGGCTAGCAAGAAACATTTCACAGAAGCATGCCCGGCACTCGACAGCCCACAGTTTCAGCTGTGTCGTCTGGTCAGCCCGTGCCAGGGAGCAAATGAAGTCAGCAAGCAGGCAGTACAAGCAGGGCTTTAAGTAAATCACTAAACAAGTCAATAATCAGTATCTAATAGTTGATCTTTTTAGCCTTATCCTACTTCACCAGCATAAGATCTCTGAATCTCGGTGGCCATTCTGGCTCATGCCTGTAGCTACAGTGCTCAGGAGGCTGAGGCAGGAGAACTGCTGACAGTTCAGACCAGCCTGGGCTGTAACTGGGAGACTATTTCCGAAACAGGAAAGAAAAAAATCCTGCATCTTAGCTTTACTAAAACAAACCCAGGTATCCATCCAAACCCAGGTTGTCAGGCTTGCAAGGCAAATGAGTGCCTTTCCCTGCTAAGCCATCTCACTGGCCCCAGATTATTTTGTTTTTAGAAATTGCTTCCTCCCCTCAATTCCCGAATGTGTGTGTTAGATGTGCTTGTGTGCAGGTGTAGGCATCTGTGTGCCAACATGGAGGACAGAGAAGGGTGTAGGTGTTCTCTACTCTATACCTCTCCAATTTATTCTTCTGTGATGTGTGTGTGTGTGTGTGTGTGTGTGTGTGTGTGCGTGCGCGCACGCGCGCGCGCGCACACGTGCGTCACTGGTCTTACTGCTCTGTTTCTCCCCTGGCAGCCAGCAAGCTTCAGAGAGCATTGGGATTACAGCCACACATTAGACAATAGCTGGCCTGGTGTGTGGATGGTAGGATATGAACTCAGGTCCTCCTGGTTGCACAGCAAATACTTTACCACTAAGCTATCTTTTCAGACCCTTTCCCACCCCTTCTAAGCACAGAGATTTCCACCACAGAGGATGCCCTACTCTACTACAACACTTTAATTACATTTTTTTTTTTTTAGCCAAATGGTGGTGGCACACACCTTTAATCCCAGCACTTGAGAGGCAGAGGCATGCGGATCTCTGTGAATTCGAGGTCAACCTGGTCGATAAATCTAGTTCCAGGAGAGCTGGGGCTGTTACACAGAGAAACTCTGGCTCAAAAAAAAAAAATTTTTTTTTTTTTTGGTCATTCATGGTTGGTAAGTGATTTTAATCCTAGCACCTAGGAGGATGAGGCAGGCAGATCTGAATCTCTGTGAGTTCCAGGAGAGTCAGAACTACACAGTGAGAATGTGTCTGAAAAACAAAATGAAAAAAAAGGGCAAGGTTTAAGATCTCTCCAGCTACCTTCTAACTACCTATATAGACAAGAATGACTTTGAACTCATGATTATCCTGTCTCCGGTTTTAGAATGTTGGGACTATAGACTTCTGTCTTCGTTAGGGTTTTGATTGCTGTGAAGAGACACCATGATCACAGCAACTCTTCTTTTTTTTTTTAAAAAAAAGATTTATTTATTATGTATTCCTCGTTCTACCTGCATATACACCTGCACACCAGAAGAGGGCACGAGGTCTCATTATTGATGGCTGTGAGCCACCATGGGGTTGCTAGGAATTGAACTCAGAACCTCTGGAGGAGCAGCCAGTGCTCTTAACCTCTGAGTCATCCCTCCATCCCAGACTACATCTTTAAAGAAAATATTTCATTTCATTGGAGAGTCTAGCTTACAGTTCAGAGGTTCAGTTCATTATCATCATGGTGGGGAGCATGGTGATATCCAGGCAGACTTGGTACTGAAGAGATAGCTAGGAGTCCTACATCATGCAGGCAACAGAAGTATGTCACTGTGCGGAGTGGGTTTTGAGGTGTCATATATGCTTAAACTATGCCCATTGTGGCACACAGCTGCTTCTGCTTCCTGTGGATCAAGATGTACAACTTGGGGGCTAGAGAGATGACTCAGTGGTTAAGAGCATAGGCTAATCTTCCAGAGGTCCTGAGTTCAACTCCCAGCAACCACATGGTAGTTCACAACCATCTATAGTGGGATCTGATGCTCTCTTTTGGCATGAAGTCAATAGAGCATTCATATATATGAAATAAATACATAAATCTTTTTAAAAAGATTTTATTTATTTATTATGTATACAGTATTCTGCCTGCATGTATGCCTGCATTCCAGAAGAGGGTA
Source organism: Myodes glareolus (assembly GCF_982192425.1). NCBI lineage: Eukaryota > Metazoa > Chordata > Mammalia > Rodentia > Cricetidae > Myodes > Myodes glareolus. The sequence continues at coordinate 93,481,180 of NC_142034.1, forward strand.
CCAGTTCCCATTATAAATGGTTGTGAGCCACCATGTGGCTGCTAGGAATTGAACTCAGGGCCTCTGGAAGAGCAACCATTGCTCTTAACCTCTAAACCATTTCTCCAGTCCAAATACATAAATCCTAAAAAAAAAAAAAAGTAGAACTCTCAGCTATTCTTCAGTATCACGTTTGCCCGCAAGCTACCATGAAGATAATCAATCCACTAGCTCCTGAAACTGTAAGCCAGTCCCAGTTAAACGGTTTCCTTTATAAAAGTTGCCATGGTCATTGGTCAGAGTGTTTCTTCACAACAATAGAAAACCTAACTAAGACAGAAGTTGGTACCAGGCGTGGGGTATTGCTATGATAGGCCCGGCCATGTTTTTGTTTGGAGGGATTTGAACTTTGAGAGTTTGTGTTAAGAAAGTAATAGAATACGTTTAAATGCTGCTTACGGGCCATACTAGTAGGGCCGTGAACGATAGTGGTGCTGAGAGTAATTTGAACCGTGGGAGCCTGGATCAAGAGGCTCCAGAAGAGTTCTAGTCTGTTGTCTAAAGATCATTCTTATAATAGTTTGGTGAAGTGGCTGCTTTTTGTGCTGTCTGAAGTGTCTACCTGTGGTTAAAGAGTTTTGGATTAATTCCATTGGCAGAGGAATTAATTCTCAAAACATCCTAGTATAGACTCTGTTGTGTGGTTATTGGTGCTAACTATACTTTTGTTTTTTGTTTTAGGGGGAGTTTCAAGACAAGGTTTCTTTTTTTTTTCCATGATATTTATTGAGCTCTACATTTTTCTCTGCTCCCCTCCCTGCCTCTTCCCTTTCCCCCTTCAACCCTCCCCCAAGGTCCCCATGCTTTCAATTTACTCAGGAGATCTTGTCAAGACAAGGTTTCTCTGTGTAGCTTTGGTGCCAGTCCTGGAACTTGCTCCGTAGACCAGGCTAGCCTTGAACTCACAGAAATCTGCCTGCCTCTGACTTCGGAGTGCTGGGATTAAAGGCATGCGCCACCACTGCCAAGTTATTTATTCATTATAAATCTAATGAAGATTATAGTGAAAAGGAGCAAACTGAGCAAATAAAAGCACAAAATGTACAGATTGTGGAGAAAGGGGGCACCAAGGAGTAGAATGCAACTATGTCCTGTGTTCAAGAAGATAAACAGAGTAAGAAATGGAATATAGGGAGTAGTGATCTCAGGACAAGACCCCACCCAGCTGAACTTCCAATTTGGGAAAAAGAATTAAAGACCAGCGTAAATCCAGGCATGGTGGTAAGTGTTTTTAATCCCAGTAGAGGCTGGCAAACCTCTGAGTCTGAGAGATCTAACTTGAGAGATCTGGTCTACAGATCAAGTTACAGGACAGCCAAACTTGGGAAGTGAAGGAAACCATTGATAACAGAAAATTGACTGGGCAGTAGTGGCACACACCTTTAATCCCAGCACTCAGGAGGCAGAGTCAGGTGGACCTCTGTGAGTTCAAGGCCAATTTGGTCTAGCCTGGTCTACAGAGGGAATTCCAGGACAGCTAAGACTGTTACACAAAGAAACTGCGTCTCAAAAAGAAAGAAAGAAAGAAAGAAAGAAAGAAAGAAAGAAAGAAAGAAAGAAAGAGAAGAAAATAAAATAAAATTGGTGAAACTGAAAGCTGTAATTGAATGAGGGAGCCATGTTCCATCCCCAGTAAGCAGTTAAGCAGTAGAACTTGGCAGCTTTGATTACGTGGTTTTGGCTTTAGAGTAAAGGATAGTGGCTCTTCAAAGGCATTGAGATCACTCTCTGAAGCTAAAGAAAGCCACTGAATCCAGGTGCATGGCAGGGGTGTTTCTACACGGAGGCCAGAGAGGCCATAGTGTGAAGCTGTGAAGTTGAAGCCTGGATTGCCTTGGTGACCCCAATATGTTAGAGATGCCAGAGCCATGGGATACCTGCTGAGGAGACAGACTAACAGGGAGTGGAACCAGCCCAAGAAAAAGAAGTGTATTGCACAGATTCAACGTAATGCCCATCAAATTCCCAGCAAAATTCTTTAAAGACCTCGAAAGAACAGTACTCAACTTCATTTGGAAAAGCAAAAAACCCAGGATATCCAAAACAATCCTGTACAATAAAAGAATTTCTGGAGGCATCACAATCCCTGACTTCAAACTCTATTACAGAGCTACAGTACTGAAAACAGCCTGTTATTGGCATAAGAACAGACAGAAGGACCAATGGAACCAAATAGAAGATCAGGTATCAATCCACACATCTTCGAACACCTGATCTTTGATAAAGAAGCAAAACATATCAAATGGAAAAAGGAAAGTATATTTAACAAGTGGTGCTGGCATAACTGGATATCAACATGTAGAAGAATGAAAATAGACCCATATCTATCACCATGCACAAAACTCAAGTCCAAATGGATTAAAGACCTCAACATAAAGCCAGCCACACTGAACCTTATAGAAGAGAAAGTGGGAAGTACACTTGAATGCATTGGCACAGGAGGTCACTTCCTAAATAGAACCCCAGCAGCACAGATACTGAGAGAAACAATTAATAAATGGGATCTCCTGAAACTGTAAAGCAAAGGACACGGTCAACAAGACAAAACAACAGCCTACAGAATGGGAAAAGATCCTTCACCAACCCCACATCAGACAGAGGTCTGATCTCCAAATTATACAAAGAACTTGAGAAATTGGACACCAAAAGATCACATAATCCAATTAAAAAAAATGGAGTACAGACCTAAATAGAGAACTCTCAGCAGAGGAATCTAAAATGGCTGAAAGACACTTAAGGAAATGTTCAACATCCTTAGTCATCAGAGAAATGTAAATCAAAACAATTCTAAGATTCCATCTTATACCTGTAAGAATGATCAAGATCAAAAACACCGATGACAACTTATGCTGGAGAGGTTGTGGGGTAAAGGGAACACTTCTGCATTGCTGGTGGGAATGCAAGCTGGTACAGCCCCTTTGGATGTCAGTGTGGCGATTTCTCAGAAAATTAGGAAACACCCTTCCTCAAGACCCAGTAATAGCACTTTGGGGTATATATATGAAGGATGCTCAGTCATGCCACAAGGACATGTATGTGCTCAACTATGTTCATAGCAGCATTGTTTGCCATAGCCAGAACGTGGAAACAACTTAAATGCCCTTCGACCGAAGAATGGATAAGGAAAATGTGGTACATTTACGCAATGGAGTACTACACAGCAGAATAAAAAATAACGACAGCTTGAATTTTGCAGGAAAATGGATGGAGCTAGAAAACATCATATTGAGTGAGGTAACCCAGACACAGAAAGACAATTATCACATGTACTCACTCATAGGTGGTTTTTAAACACAAAGCAAAGAAAACCAGCCTACAAATCACAACCCCAGAGAACTTAGACAACAATGAGGACACTAAGAGAGACTCACATCGATCTAATTGACATGGGAAGTAGAAAAAGACAAGATCTCCTAAGTAAATTGGGAACATGGGGACCATGGGGAAGGGTTGAAGCGGGGAGGATAGCAAAGAAAAATGTAAAGCTCAATAAATATCAATAAAAATGTATAAAAAAAAGAAAGAAAGAAAGAAAAAGAAGTGTACTGCAGTCAAAAAAGCTGAAATGAGTTGGAGATCTGAAGAGCACTGAAATCAGACATGGAGGTGCAGAGTTTGGTTGTTTGCCCAGATGTCTTGTTTTTGTTCCACTATTTCCTCACTGTGCTCCTTTCTCTATGTTTTGGAATGGTAACATATATCCTGTGCCCTTATATGTTAGAAGTATGTGATCTCCTTTTTTGATTTTGATTTTATAGGGGATTGCAGTTAAGAGATTGCATGAATCTCAGAAGGGACTTTGAACTTTAGACTTTTAAACAAGTGTGAGGATAGAAGGTGGTAGTGCACGCCTTTAATCCCAGCACTCAAGAGGCAGAGGCAAACCATCCTGTAGTGCAGGCGCCACACCACAGGCATAGTGCCATAGTACACGTAGTACTGGCGGATTCGACACTGTCTCTTCACAGCACTAGAAACCCTAAGTAAGACAACCCATTTCTGAGAAGACCTCTCTGGGTATGCAGGTATTGCTTACTTACCAAAATGACAGAAAGTTTCAGTTTTAAAAGTGCTCATGATCTGATCTCAGCTGAATCCAACAGTCTTTCCTCTGTAAAGTGATTCTTGCCTCCATGCCTGTGGGTCATCATTCTGGTTCTGCTTTTACTGCCGCACAAGAGCAGCCGGTGTCCCCAAGATGCTAGTCCCATAGAGAAAGGATTTCAGTGTGAAGCTGTGGGTTGCTGAAGATGAAGGACACTTAAAAGAAATACCACACTAGCTCAGAATTGAGAAAAATAGAGAGTTACTTATTTAGGGGTAGACTCACAAATCAGAATCCTCTGCTGGAATGGAGAACAGAAACCGAATCCTGAATCTGAAAAGGAGGCTGGATACATGCTCTACATCAGCATAAATAGTATAAGAGGCCACGCCCCAGTGGACAGGTAACCAATGGCTGTAAGCCTTCCTTCAGAACCCCCCCCCTTTTGTTTAAATAAGAGAGTTCTAAGCCTAATACAAAATTATAAACAATAAGAACAAATATATTCAATAATTATCCTATCCTAACTAATTTAAGTCTTGTAAGATAAATAACTTGGCCAAGTCATGAGAGGAAAATAACTATCTAGTCTTCAACCCCATAGAAGATCTGAGAAGGGAAATAATATTACTTGAATAAGCAGGAAGTGCAATCAAGCAATTTCCAAAGTGTGCAACAAATGACATAGACAACTGGCTACCTGGGCAATCACCCAAAGTCTCATTTGCAATGTTGAAACAACCAACTTTGGCTAAGGCCTAGAATAACTGACAGACCATTTTCAGAGGCAGGAAAATTTTCAAAACTGTCTTATCCTGTCTTGGCAAGATTTGATAGTCCTGTTTATCCATTTCCAGATACCATGTACCTTGTCAGTGGTTGAGGCATGGGCATTTGTTTGCCCAAAGGCCAGTTTTGCCAGGAAGAAAACAAGCTCCAAGTGGAGTGTCTTTGGTGCTCAACATTTTCTTGGGAATAGATCGGTGCTGCCAGGAGCAATCGTGTCTCACTTCAGCAGAACCCTAAGTCGTTTAAATGCCGTATTCTTCAGCTCTTTGAGGTGGTTGAAGATTATCGATCTATGCCGAGTACAATCTCTATGTATCTAAAGACCCTGATTAGTCTAACTATAAGTATGACAAACATAAATGACTATTGACCTATAATTCTTAATACATATATAACTTAAAGACTAAGACTTCATATTAGAATATTATACAATAAACAACTGTGCAGCAAGTGAGGACAATGACCTCAAAATGTAAACAATGTATAGGTATCTTGATCAGAGGTAGAAATGTAAATAATGTTTTAAGCAGAGGTAGAAGCATGCTTGCATACAATATTCAATATAATTTAACTTTGTATCAATATACAAGAATCTATACCAATGTAATTGCCTATAAATAATAACTCACAAGTATTCACTCTATTATTCACTATTATTATTAGTGTGAGTAAGCTCACATTAATCTATTATCCCATCCAATTTTCCCTTTTTTTTCTTTTCTTTTCTTTTTCTTTTTTTGGTTTTTTGAGACAGGGTTTCTCTGTGTAGCCCTGACTGTCCTGGAACTAGCTCTTGTAGATAAGGTTGGGTTCGAACTCACAGAGATCTGCCTGCCTCTACCTCCCGAGTGCTGGGATTAAAAGCGTGCACCAACACCACCCAGCTCCTTTTTTTTTTCTTTCAAAGAGATCCCTGAGCCTATAAAACATCCCCCCTGTTACAAGGAGGATCCCTTTGTTTTTCCTGGCCATCTAGCTAGCTTAGCCCCAAAATAACCACACAGAAACTGTATTAATTAAAACATTGCTTAGCCATTAGCTCTAACTTCTTATTGGCTAACTCTCACATCTTGATTTAACCCATTTTATTAATCTGTATATGACCATGAGTTCTTGGCCTACCAGAAAAGATTTGGCATGTTTGTATCTGGCAGCTCTCACACTGTCCTTCTTCCCAGCATTCAGTTCTGTCTTTTTTGGCCTACCTAAGTTCTGCCCTATCAGACCCAAAGCAGTTTCTTTATTCATTAACCAATGAAAGCAACACATGAAGAGAATAACCTCCCACACCATTTCCCCTTTTCTGTTTAAACAAAAAGGAAGGTTTTAACTTTAACATAGTAAAATTACATATAACAAAACAAGTATTAAATAATTATTACAGTTATAATACTTATATCTCTTTTATCTTTTATCATAACTAAGGAAAACTATAACTACCTGACTATCCTTTAACTCCATCAAAGACTCCAGAAGAATAAAATATTTCCTAAGTAAACAGTAAGTACATTATAAACAACTTCCAAAACTCTAGAATTGACAGAGACATTTTGCTGTCTGGACATTTACACAAAGTTTTTCTGTACTGTTGGGGAATCCATCTTTAGCCTATAGGCCCATAGTATCCAGCAGACTTTTTTATGAAGTAAGAAATTTTAAAGATAGTTTAGTCATTTTCTTCCATATCCTGCAGAATGTCTCATAGACTCTTTCATGAAACAGGAACCCCAAAGGACCATCTCACCTTTAGTCAAGTTTAACAGTCATTTTTCTTTGGGTACTGCATGTCGAGTTCAGCAGTCCAGGAAAGAACAGTTTCTTGCCCAAATGGTTAACCAACTTAATAAGGAGCCTCTTTGATGCCCATCTTCCTCTCAAAGTAGTTTGGTGCTGTCAGGAGCAGATATGTCTCACTGTCATGATAAGTCCTAAGTTATTAAAAATTTTAAATGCCATATTCTATAATCTTTGAAAGATATGAAGAATGCCTATCTACCTGAAATATATCTTTTTTTAAAATATTTATTTATTATGTATACAATGTTCTGTCTGCATTTATGCCTGCCCACCAGAAGAGGGCACCAGGTCTCATAGATGGTTGTGAGCCACCATGTGGTTGCTGGGAATTGAACTCAGGACCTCTGGAAGAGCAGCCAGTGCTCTTAACCTCTGAGCCATCTCTCCAGCCCTACCTGAAATATATCTTATACATCTAGAAAATCTAACATGACTACAATTTTGACTATTATAGATGACTATCTATTTAGCCTATATTTCTTAACTATGCATTACATTTTTTAAATGAACTACACAACCACAATACCTTAATCAAGATTAGAAATACATATACATATAACAAAATTGACCTTAAATTTGTTTCAATAAAGCAAGATCCATACCAATGCAAATTATTCATATCTATATCATATCCCCCATTAAATAGAAAAGAACATTTGTAGACAATATTTGGGAATATGGACATAGTTATTTCTCTCCAAATTTCTTTCTGCTGTATGGGGCGCTGTTAATCAGGTCTTTCATGGTGTATCCTGTGTGCTAGGTTCATCTCAATCACCAGTTGAGTGAAGTAATTTTTTTTGAGGGTGTTCATGGAGATCTTTCAGGAGGCCTTGGTCCATGAAACCATATTGGTGTAGAAGCAATCTATAGGTTCTCATCTTCTGTGAAAACAAAAGAACCTCTTTTCCAAAGCACCATAGCCTTAGACCTAAATTCTGAAGTCAAGATACCTTTATAATATACATGCTGGTTTAGCTTAGAAGCCCATACAATAAAATGTCTCTTTGTAATTGGCTCCCTCACAGTCAAAAAATTCAAACAAAACACAATAATACACAAAATCCAGACTCTCTATGAATTTTCCATTTTTTAAAAATGTGTAGTCCAGGCTGGCCTTGAATTTGTGATCCTCTGCCTCTGTCTCCTTCAGCAAATTCTACCAGCATGCGCCACTACAACCAGTGAATTTTCTATTTTTACATGGCTTATTTTTCTTTACTTCCTTTAATCTATGATTATCTGTACTCTGTCTCTTTAAAGACTTTGCCCTTTTTTAAGCATTAACTTTATTTTATGACTCTCTATACTCTTTTTCTTCTCTCTCCCAAACCTATGTACATTTATCCAACACTGTGACCCATTTAGAGGTATTTTACGTCTGAATCTGTTCTATTGTGTATCTGTAATTCTTTACTGTCCAGGAGGACTTCTTAAAATGCTAAGTGCTTCTTAAAAACTTAAATCATGGGCTGGAGAGATGGCTCAGAGGTTAAGAGCATTGCCTGCTCTTCCAAAGGTCCTGAGTTCAATTCCCAGCAACCACATGGTGGCTCACAGCCATCTGTAATAAGGTCTGGTGCCCTCCTCTGGCCTTCAGGCATACACACAGACAAAATATTGTGTACATAATCAATATTTAAAAAAAACTTAAGTTGTGCCATTAGTAGGCATAATACGGTAACCTGTTTGCCTGCCCAGTCTAAACTTAAGCTGCACTGTTATTATGGTTAATATGGTAGTTTCTGTCCACCGCTCTACACAATCCAGCATGGTGGAGCTGATTGTGCCTCTGAGCCATGCACAGTGCCCCAATTCCAAGGACACAGCCAGTCCAACTTGCCATCAAGCAAGCCAAAGCAATCTGCTCACAAATCCCATCCAAATACTCTGTCTCCCAAAAGAGTCAGAGGTCACGCTGGCAACACAGCCCAGAAAGCTGGTATTTTAAAACTGCCACTTTTTTCCTGTTGCAGCTGCTGAGTGAGGAAAATCTCTGTGAGGCATACTGCCAGCAAACAGCAAAAATCTGTGTTAAACTCTCTCTCTCTCTCTATTTGGTCTAGAATTCCTATTTCAAGCCCTCTCAGGTTTTACATGGATTTAGTTTACCATGTTGAAGCACCAATTGTTACAAGAAGGGCCCCTTTGCTCTTCCCAGCCACCCGGCTAACTTAGCCCCCAAAATAACCACACAGAAAATGTATTAATTAAAACACTGCTTAGCCATTAGCTCTAACTTCTTATTGGCTAACTCTCACATCGTGATTTAACCCATTTTTATTAATCTGTATATGACCATGAGTTCATGGCCTACCAGAAAAGATTTGGCATGTTTATCTTTGGTGGTTCCATGGCGGCTCTCACACTGCCCTTCTTCCCAGCATTCAGTTCTGTCATTTTTGCCTACCTAAGTTCTACCCTATCAGGCCCAAAGCAGTTTCTTTATTCATTAACCAATGAAAGCAACACATGTACAGAAGAATCTCCTACACCACCCCCAACTGCCAATCCTATATCAATTATAATCAACCCCTAAATGATGTCCCTAACCCTGAGGACAATTTTTGTTGGGAGAGGGGACATTGTCTTCTAGAATTACTTACAGCTGTTGTGGGTGTGATGTCCTTTCTATGGGATTCTGTGAAAGTAAAATGATTGTTAAGTTCCAAGATTACTGTCTGGTATAATTGCAAATAGTCTCTGAGTATTTGGTAGAGTTTGTCTGAGGTTCCTAACTGGAGGTCTGGCCAGAACATTGTAAAAAAGTGCATCATTTCAGCTAACCAAGTTGGAACCATCTTGAGCAGCTGGTACCCAAAACAGGTCTTATAGTAGCACTATCAGCATCATGATATCATATCAACCAGGTGGAGTTGTTGTGGGGCCCCATCTTCTTTCTGCAAACTTCAAAGATTATAAAAAAAAAAACTTCAAGGATTACTGTAGGAAAATTCATCGTTCATTGTGGAAAACTTAAACATTTTTTATATAGACATATACAGACATATATTTCAATGAAAGGTACGACAGAGACAAAAATAGATATGAAGAAAAGTAAAATTTTTTATAAATTCTTTTTTCTTTCTGTCCTATATTATGGCTCCTGACATGAGACAGAAACTCTGAATTTTTATTTTTCTTATTTTATTTTTTTATTTTTATCTATTTATTTATTGGTTTTTCGAGACAGGGTTTCTTTGTAGCTTTGGAGCCTGTCCTGAAACTAGCTTTCGTAGACCAGGCTGGCCTCGAACTCACAGAGATATGCCTGCCTCTGCCTCCCAACTGCTGGGATTAAAGGCGTGCACCACCACCACCCGGCCTGAATTTTTATTTTAACAACATGCTTGGATTTAGAAAAGGACATAGGCAGTGTCCAACTCCAAAGCCAGCTCCATATATTCATAAATATGTATATATATATTTATTTAAATGTATGTGTATCAGTTATCTGATCTCATAAATCAGATTCCTTTTTCTCAATGATCCTTAGTGGATATTTAATTTTCTTTCTGTCAGCATCCAAACATCCAGGATCTCTTGAATTTTTGAAGATGTGTATATTGCTGTAAAGACAAGAACAGTACCCTGCCCCAACCCTTATGAGGTTTCTTTACCACCTGTATGGTTGTCACCTTTGTGGATGAACTGTCATTTCTCTTTTTCAAGAAGTTTCTCTTTTTCAAATTGAATCTTTATTAATTTTTATGGTATCCATAGTTTTTCTTCTCCTGTGGAAACAAAAGCAAAACCCCTTCCCCAACATAGCACATCTCCTGGTTTCCATTGTGAGGTCAAAACATCCTTGAAAGGGGCTGGAAAGATGGCTCAGAGGTTAAGAGCATTGCCTGCTCTTCCAAAGGTCCTGAGTTCAATTCCCAGCAACCACATGGTGGCTCACAACCATCTGTAATGGGGTCTGATGCCCTCTTCTGGCCTGCAGGCATACACACAGACAGACATAATAAATAAATAAATATTTAAAAAATAAATAAATAAAATAAAAAAGAATAGATACTTTAAAAACATCCTTGAAATAAACCAGTTGATTTAATTCAGAAGACTTTTCTATTATCCGATGTCTTTCTTCTGCTGTTGTTTCTTTCTCATTAGCATTAAGAAAATTCAAGGTTAATAAAGCATTATGTAATCTATTTCTGGGGGCATTTTCCACCCCTTTCTGTTGGTTTAACATGTTCTTTATAGTTCGATTTGATTTTTTAAAAAAGAGTTCTTATTTATTTATTTATTTATTTATTATACAATATTCGGCCTGCTTGTATCCCTGTGGGCCAGAAGGGGGCACCAGATCTCATTACAGATGGCTGTGAGCTACCATGTAGTTGCTGGGAATTGAACTCAGGACCTCTGGAAGAGCAGCCAGTGCTCTTATCCTCTGAGCCATCTCACCAGTCCTTGATTTGATCTTTCTATAACTGCCTGACATGTAGGACTGTGTGGTATACTTGTAATATACTTAATATTATAATAAGCAAAAAGCTGTTTCATTTTCTTAGAATTGCTGGACCATTGTCTGTCTTTATCTGTGCAGGTATACTCCTGATGGCCATAACTTCTAATAAATGCATGATTACTGAATCAGCCTTTTCTGAGCTTAAAGCAGTTGCCCACTGAAAACTTGAATAAGTGTCAATGGTGTGGTGTACATATTTTAATTTTCCAAATTCTGCAAAGTGGAACACATCTGTCTGCCAGATTCCATTCCTTTGAGTACCCTTTGAGTTAGTCCCTGCGGGTAGCAGTGTTTGGTTATAGAAAGAACAAGTAGGGTATCTCTTTATAATCTCCTAGGTTGTTGCCGTGTAATAGAAAAAGTCTTTCTTTAACATTTTGCTATTGACATAATGTTTTTTATGAAATTCTGAGGCCTGCAACATGCTTCCAATCAACAATTGATCAATTTTTGCATTACCTTGTGCTAGAGGACCTGGCAGACCTGTATGGGATTGGATGTGTGTTATTTATATGGGACAAAGCCTATTCCTGATTATGCCTTGCACCTGGATAAGCAATGAAGTCAATTCTGTATCATTTGGTATAAATTCAGCGGTTTCAACATGCAAGACAACTCTTTCTGCATATTGTGAATCAGTTACTATATTAAAGTTTCTTTAAAATTCCTTAGCACCATAAAGAATAGCATATAACTCTGCCTTCTACACAGAATTATATTGTTCTACCTTACTCAATTCTTCTGATTTGTATCTTGCCCTCCCTGGTTTGTTTGCATCAGTATAAAATGTACGACTCCAGTTATTGGAGCATCACGTACAATTCTTGGGAAATTTCCAAGCTGCCACATGCATTAAGCTCTGCTGTGGCAGGGGTTCTACAAAACACTGCTTAGGTCAAAGTAAGTCAAGCAGGCAGGGTTGGGAGACTGTCTGGGCCATGGACCAGCTAGGCTGTTAGGCCGTCCACCCAGTAGGCATGGAGTCCGAATCTACGTGGGCGCCAGATCAAGATGAAGGCACACTAGCTCAGAATTGAGAAAAACAGACAGTTATTTATTTAGGGATAGACTCACAAATCAGAATCCTCTCCTGGAATGGAGCACAGAAACTGAATCCCGCAGCCGGAGAAGAGGCCGGACGCATGTTCTACATCGGCATAAGTAGTATAAGAGGCCATGCCCCAGTGGATGCGTAACCACTGGCTGTAAGACTTCCTACAGCAGGTTGCCTAGGTCTTTCCTCCCACAATCATTCCGTAGACTCCTCTTATTTAAGAGGTTGATAGCCTTGGGTGTGATGGAACATACCTGCAATCCCAGCACCTGGAAGACTAAGGCAGGAGAATTGCTCTAAACCGAGTCAAACTCTAACCAACCTTAAAGACTGGTGTACTAAACAAGGGTTGAACATTCTCTCTCAAAGGGTCTCACTGTGTAGCCCTGGCTGGGCCTAACTCTGTAGGCCACAATGGGTGCAAACTCAGAGAGATCCACATGCCTCTCCATATTGTTGAGTTGAAAATGGTATGACATCATTCTTAGCCTTCTATTTATTATTATTGTTGGTGTGTGTTTATGTGTGCATGACGTGGACATGACCATGTACAGCACAGAACACCTGTGGAGGCTGTTGGACAACCTTGGAGTCAGTTCCCAGCTTGCAGCTTTATGTGGATTCTGAGGACTGAACTCAGGCCGTTCGGTTTGGCCGTTCGGTTTGGCCGTTCGGTTTGCATCCTCTGGCCGCAAAGGCCTTTACTCAGCTAGCTTCTCACCAGCCCCTCTCTCCATTCCTTATTCACTCTCGGATAATCACTGCTCTCATCTGCACGTCTGTGCTCAGCTAGCAAATCTGAATCCCCATCACCACGTCTTGACACACTGCAATTTATTTTATTTATTTACTTATTGTTTTTTTTTTCCACATAGGGTTTCCAATGTATAAGAGTCCTGGCTGTTCTGGAACTCGCTCTGTAGACCAGGCTGGGCTTGAACTCAGAGTTCTGCCTGCCTCTGCCTCCTGAGTGCTGGGATTAAAGATGTGTGCCACCACTGTTTAGTTTGTTTTATTTATAAGTATAAATATGATTAAAATTTTGATAATAAAAAGTAATTTTGCAAAATCACTAGGATTTTATTGTTGTTTAGTATATAATTTGTTTGTTTGTTTTTCAAGACAGGGTTTCTCTGTAGCTTTGGAGCCTTTCCTGGAACTCACTCTGTAGACCAGGCTGGGCTTGAACTCAGAGATCTGCCTGCCTCTACCTCCCGAGTGCTGGGATTAAAGGTGTGCGCCACCACCGCCCACCTCGTTATATGATTTTTTAAAAGATTTATTTATTACATATTTAATGGTCTGCCTGCACCTCTGAAGAGGGCATCAGATTTCATTACAGATGATTGTGAGTCACCATGTGGGTGCTGAGAATTGAACTCAGGACCTCTGGAAGAGCAGTCAGTGCTCTTAACCACTGAGCCATCTCTCTGACCCCCAATATGATTTTTTTACTCTCTCCCCCTCCATTCTAAGGTTAAAATTCAGGGTCTTATGCACCACTGAGCCACACCTCAAGTCCTTATGCTCCTTATTTATTCCCATTTTGTGTAGGTATAGTAGGGTTCTCTAGAGGAACAGAACTGATGAGATGTGTGATATGTGTGATGAGGACAATGAGATGGCTCAGCAAGTAAAGGAAGTTGCTGTTAAGCCTAAAGACCTCAGTTCAATCTCCAGGACCACATGGTGGAAGAAGCAATTCCTACAAGTGGCTTATAAGTGATGGGGTTAGGGAATCCAATAGGGGTCATCTAGGGAATCCAATAGGGATCATCTGCAGACCAGAACTGGTAAGAACGTTCAGTCCATGAAGCTAGTGCTACAGCAGTGCTGGTAGTATGACAGATTATTCTTAGAGTTCTTACAATTTTTTTTTCCAAGACAGTGTTTGACTGTTTAGGTCTAGCTGTCTTGGAACTTGCTTTGTAGACCAGACTGGCTTCGGACTCACAGAGATCCTCCTGCCTCTGCCTCCTGAGTGATGAGATTAAAGGTGCCACCACTGCCCGGCTGGTTTTTTTTTTATTATTTTTTAAAGATTTGTTTCTTATTTTATGTGCATTGGTGTTTTGCCTGCATGTATGTCTGTGTGAGGGTGTTGGATCTTCTAGAACTGGAGTTGCAGACAGTGTGAGCCACCATGTAGGTGCTGAGAATTGAACCCAGGTCCATTGGGAGAGCAACCATTGCTCTTAACTGCTGAGCCATCTCTCCAGCCCCCTTCAATTTATTTTTTATATATTTGTATGTGTTTGTACCTGTGTGAATTTGTGTACATCACATATGTGCAGGTGTTCCCCAGAGACCAGAGGATATCAAGTTATAGAGGGTTGTAAGGAAGCTTATAGGTACTGAAATCTGATCCAATGTGCGCTGCAGGAAATGCCATTAACTTCCGAGTCATCTATCTGTGCTGATTTTTAAAGTTCACTGGGCTGTTTGAATTGGTTGATTAGTGCCTTTTTCAAATTCGAGAAATATAGGCATTTCATCCAATATTTTTCTCCCTGCTTCTCTTTCCTATTCTTGTGGAACTCTTTAGCCCTCTTCCCACCCCTGCTAAAGTTACTGCAGGAAGCGTTCGGGAATGAGGGCAGCTTCCATGAGGAGGGCCCGGGGTAGCTACTCCCACCTGCCAGGTCAGTAAACTGGTGGGAGATACCAAAGGGAGCCTTCAAGCCAAAGTACAATGCTTGATGACCCCTGTCCCTGAACTGCTTGGAATGGGGCAAAGACACTAGTTTGGCCCCATGTTCCGGCACAAGTGGACCTTACCCCAAGCTCACCACAGACCAGAATGTTCACTTGAGGCTGTTGTCTGCACCTTCCATCCTTTGGTTTATCAGTACCCAACATTCAAGACATGATAGGTCCATTTGTACTCTTCATGGTTAATCTTTTTTCTTTTTGGTCTTTCAAGACAGGGTTTCTCTGTGTCATAGCCCTACCTGGAACTAGCTCTGTAGACCAGGCTGGCCTCAGACTCACAGAGATCCAACTGCTTCTGCCTCCAGCCTGCTGGGATTAAAAGGAGTGTGCCACCACTGCCCTTGGTAGTCAATGTAACAGGATCTCACTCAAGTTATCTAAGAGACAAGCTGGTCTGTTCTGTGAGGTACTTCCAGGAAGGATTAACTGACAGGAAAGAACTTTCCCCAGAGGCTGCACCATAGTTGAGGGAGGGGCAAATATGAAAAAGATCAGAGATAAGAGCTGGGTTCCTCACTTGCTTGCCTCCTCCTCTTGGTGGTGGTGTCGCTGCTCCCATCCCTGACCAACACCAGACTCCAGTTCCTTCAGCGTTTCAACAAGAATTGAAGACCAGCTGGGATCAAAGGTGTGCATCATCACCACCCAATTTTGAGATGAGTCTTAACCTGTAGCCTAGATTAACCTAGAGCTCACTTTGTAGTCCTTGAATTTAAGAGACCCCTTTTAATGTTGGGAGTGCTGGCTTTCAAAACCAATCAAGACCCTGCATTGATGATGATGATGATGATGATGATTAGCTATTACTTTAATTTGTTTTTATTTGTTTGGCTGGTTGGGTGGTTGGTTTTTCGAGACAGGATCTCTCTATAGCTTTGGAGCCTGTCCTGGAACTAGTTCTTATAGACAGGCTGGCCTTGAATTCACAGAGACTTTCCTGCTTCTGCCTCTTGAGTGCTGGGATTAAAGGCATGTGCCACCACACCCAGCCAGTGTCAATGCTTTTTCTTCTAAAGATTTGAGAGAGAGAGAGAGAGAGAGAGAGAGAGAGAGAGAGAGAGAGAGAGTTCTGCCTTCATGTCTGCCTGTAGGCCAGAAGAGGGTGCCAGATTTCATTACAAATAGTAGTGAGCCACCATGTGGTTGGTGGGAAGAGCACTCATCTCTGCAGCCCCGAGTGCCAATGCTTTTAATCCAGTACTTGGATGGAACTCTGTGAGTTGGAAGCCAGCCTGGTCTACATAGCTAGTTCCAGGCCAGCCAGATACACCATAAGACCCGATCTAAAGAAAGAAATGGAAAAGAAAGAAAAGAAGAAAGGAGGAAAACATGTTAAATAATAATAATAAAACAGAGAAATAAAAAAACCTGAGAATCATGAGCTCTGTCTTACTAAAAAACAAACAAACAAAAAACCCTACATAAATAAATAAATAAGTAGACATGAATCCAAACATATCAATAACATTTAAATATTAATGGACTAAGTACTTAAATTGAAGGCAGAGAGACAGGAAGGGTAGTATGGGCCAGAGGCTGAAGCAAACGATAGCTTGAGCCCAGGAGTTGGAGTCAGCCTGGGAAACAGAAAGAGACCTCATCATTCCTCTGTTTTGTCTTTTTCCTGTCAGTGCTGGGACTGAACGTAAGGTCTTAAACACAAATTTATCCAGGCAATTCTTGAACTTAACTATAACAGAACTTTTTTCTTTAATTTTATTTATTTGGCTTATGTGTAAAGGTATTTTGCCTGTGTATATTTTACCTGGACACCCACCTGTGTGCCTGGCCTCTGAGGAGACCAGAGAAGGGTGTCAGATCTCCTAGACCTGGAGTTACAGATGGTTGTGATCTACTATATGGGTGCTGGGAGTCAAACCCTATGCCTCTGGAAGGGCAGCCAGTGATCTTAACCCTGAATCATCTCTCCAGTCCCAGCAAAATATTTTTTTTAAAGATTTATTTATTATGTATACAGCATTCTGCCTGCATGTATGTATGCCTTCACACCAGAGAGGGTACCAGATTTCATCATGGATGGTTGTGAGCCACCATGTGGTTGCTGGGAATTGAACTCAGGACCTCTGGAAGAGCAGCCAGTGCTCTCAACCTCTGAGCCACCTCTCCAGCCCCCAGAATATTCTTTTCAAGTTCAGACAGTTTGTAAGATCCTGTTTCAAAAAAATAATAAATTAGTCAGGAGGCGGCAGCCTATACCTGTAATCCCAGCACTCAGGAGGTAGAGGCAGGTGGATCTCTGTAAGTTTGAGGCCAGCCTGCTCTACACAGTAAATTCCAGGACACTCTCCAAATCTGCACAAAGAAAACTTGTCTTGAAATACCCCCCCCATCATCATCATCATCAATTAAATGTTAAGTGAATAAATAATTTGACTCTGGTCTGGGAGAGCATTCTTGTAATGCCAGCACTAGGGGCATGAGAGGTATGAAGACCAAGAATTCAGAGCCAGCCTCTGCTATATATGGAGCTCAAGGACAGCAGCAGGAATTATAAATAAATAGTTTGAAAAGTTAAGGAGGGAACAGAACTGACAAGTAGTCCAACTGCTAAACCCAGCCAAACAGAGCCAAATGGTATTTACGAGGGCTATTCTCTAAGAAGTATACTTACAGCGTTCGTGCGTTATGAAGAGGAGTATAATATAAACAGAGAATGAACAATTGCATTTTTTTTTCTTTTTTTGTCCCCCCTGCAGTATTGAGGAGGTCGAGCACAAGGCTCTGCGCATGGTAGTCAAGCGCTCTATCACTGAACTGTACCCTAGCCGGTTTCCTTTTTTTTTTTGTTAAACGGAGATTAAAGCTTGGATCCTGCAGGCTCTTGGGGAACAGGGTGAGGGGCCCCACCGGGCCCCTTGGGGTGGAGGGGTGGAGGGGCGGGCCGAAGCGTGGCACCGCCCTCTACCCTGAGCGCGCTGCGTTCTGTGCCCCACCAGCCCGCGCCATGGGCTGCCTCTTTGGGCGCGCCGTGCTGCGGGCGTTGTTGTGCGGGCCACGCATTCCAGGCCTGCTGGTGCGCCCCAGTTCCGGTGAGTCCTGCACCCGTGGGGAGCTGGGCGGATGGGTTCCGCGCGGCTTTTGTTTGCGCACGTGCGACAGCCCAAGGCTTGGTTTTGTCCCGGAGGATCGTGCCAGCACAACCCCCAACAGGGGTCAGGGCTTTTAGCAGAAGAAAGCCAAAGCCCAGAGGGGAGACTAACATACTCGTGGCTCCTGAGGGTGTGTGTGTGGGTGGGTGGGGGGGATCAGGTTCTCTCCACAGAGCCGTTGTTCCCAAGGTATTGAAAGCCAGCCTAAGGAAAGCAGGCCTAGGACAACCCGACCACTTCCTGGGGTCCCTGCGCTTGCAACCCATTTATGGGGTGCTTTCTGAGAGCCAGATAATGCATCCTGGGAATTGAACTCTCATCAAGATACATGACAGCAGAGCTCTGGGCTACCCAGGGTCCCCTGTCATTTCTCAGGGCCCTCTGTCATCTTTGGTAGGAGAACAAACGGGTATAATTCAGCCTGTTGAGTTGTAGTGGGCACCCATTGTGGCCTGAGGATAGAGCCTGGTCCCTCCTTTCTAACTTAACTTGGTGTTTCCTCTTTCTTTGGTACACTTTGCGAGACAACTGGGGGTTAGGACTCTCTCAAAAGTAGAATTTAAGCCTGTGGTGGCGCCTGCCTTTAATCCCAGTACTCAGGAGGCAGAGGCAGGTGGATCTCTGAGTCCAAGGCTAGCTTGGTTTATAGAGTGAGTTACAGGACACCCAAGGCTACACAGAGAAACCTTGTCTCCAAAACAAAACAAAGTAGCATTTCATCTTGGAGAAGACACTCAAATGTCCTGACAGTAGCGTGGGGCCACAGAATCAGTGTTCTCTTGAGAGGCAACCTGAATCCCCTGGCAGCTGAGTTCCTCTCCTGCAATGTGGTTCACCCCCCATCACCGTCCTTCTCAAATCCTATCCCTTGGTCCCCAGCACTCAGGCCTCTGGAAGTGGTCCGCTAACTATCCTTGGTTTCATGCCATTTCTCCACACCCAAAGAGTGAGCTCCTAGTATGTAGGCCTGGGGTTCACACAGTGTGGCACCCCGGAGTCATGTGAGGCTAGGCTCAAGTTTACTTTCTAGGGGACATCATTAACAGGCCTGGTTGCTCCTGAAGTTATCTGAGCCTTTTGGGGTAAACCATCTCCACCTTGGGCAGCTCCTGTTCGTTTTTTGTTCATCCACACCTTCCTACTTGGTGGCAGGCACTTTCCAGTCCTGTGCTGGCTGAGCTCTGCCGGGGATCTAGGTGGGACAGACCTGAAAATATGGAGCATCTTCACCCCTGACTTTTTCTTGTTTTTTTTTTACAGGAGGGCCTTCCTGGCCCCAGGAGCGTACCCTGGTTGCGGTGAAGCCTGATGGGGTGCAGCGCAGGCTAGTGGGGACTGTGATACACCGCTTTGAGAGGCGGGGCTTCAAGCTGGTGGGGATGAAGATGTTGCAGGTATCAGCCCTTGGCCCGTGTTGTCACTAGAGTCTCCTAGCACTGGCAGTTGCAAGGGTTGGGAGTTAACCATACTGGGAGCCAGCTTCCGTAGCTGTGTCAGAAAGGTGCCCCCAACTCAGGACACAAATTGGAGGTTTACTCTCCAAGGGTTCTTCTTACTCCTCCTTCCACACAGGCACCAGAAAGCATCCTTGCTGAGCACTACCGGGACCTGCAGAAGAAGCCGTTCTACCCAGCCCTTATCAGCTACATGAGCTCTGGACCTGTGGTGGCCATGGTACAGCAGGGCAGGGGCAATGGAATGGGTGGGGAGGTGTCTTCCCCTAAGCAAAAGAAAGGGCTTGGAAGTCCCCCAACTTCCCTCGAACCCGCATGTCTGTGCTGCAGGTCTGGGAAGGGCACAATGTGGTTCACATCTCAAGGACCATGATAGGACACACTGACTCAACCGAGGCAGCCCCTGGGACAATCCGGGGAGACTTCAGTGTTCACATCAGCAGGTATGGAGGCCCCAACACCCTTGTCTCCCAGTATAGAGTAAAGAAGGCTAGGATGGCAGCTGGCACTTAAGACAGAGCCATGAAGCTGGGGGGGGAGTGCACACCTTTAACCCCAGTACTCAGGAGGCAGAGGCAGAGGCAGGTGGATCTCTGAGTGCAAGACCAGTCTGGTGTTTAGATTGAGTTCCAGGACAACCAGGTTTTTTTTGTTTTTGTTTTTGTTTTTTTAGTGTTGGGGGGAGAGGGGCAGGGGAAGACAGATTCTTGAGAACTGGGTGTCTTGCTGGGCAGAAAGTTTCTGATAGTGGGGTATTTATTATAAGATTTATTTATTTATTTATTTATTTGAGGTAAATGTCAGGTAGGCCAGTCTATCTTTGAGGTTATTAAGTAGTTCAGGTGTCTTGAACTCTTTATCTTCAGGCCTCTACCAACCTGAGTGTTAACTTACAGTATGCTGCCTTGTCTGATTAAACCTTTTTCCCTGACCATTTTTTTTCTTTCCAGACAGGGTTTCTCTGTGTAGCCCTCTGCCTGAAACTCACTTTGTAGATTAGGCTGGCCTCACAGAGATCCGCCTGCCTCTGCCTCCTGAGTGCTGGGATTAAAAGCGTGTACAATCACACAGGGTGTTTACCTAACTCTTCAGTATTCTATTTTGGTCAACAACCATGAGGGGTTGGCTCTGATGACCTGTAGGAAAAGGCAGCTCTCGGAAGCTGGTGTATAGCCTGACTTCTGAGCTTGCAAGAAACCGAGGCCAGGCTAGATACAAATTACAAATTTCCAGCCCCTGTTACTGCCACCCACTTTTCCTTTCTCCTTTCCCTCCTTTTTTTTTTTTTTTTTCTTTTCAGATAGGATATCATGTAATCCAGTCTGGTCTCAAACTGATCCTCTTGCTGAGCATGACCATGAATCTTCCGGCCCCTACCTCCCAAGTACAGACATGCACTGCCATACCTGGTTTCTGTGGGGCTGGGGATCAAATTCAGGGCTCTCATCTTCTCTCTCTCTCTCTCTCTCTCTCTCTCTCTCTCTCTCTGTGTGTGTGTGTGTGTGTGTGTGTGTGTATGAATGTCTGAGCATGTGCCTGCAGTGCCTGTGTAAGCCTGAAGAGGGTGTATTAAGATGCCCTGGAGCTGAAGTTATAGGTAGTTTGAAGCCATCCTGTTTGGGTGCTGGGAACCAAGCTCAGGTTCTCTGCAAGAGAATGTACTCTTAACTGCTGAGCCACTGCTCCAGCCCCTCTCTCTTTTCCTTTCTGAGACTGGGTCTCCCTCTGTAATCAGCCTGGCCTAGAATGCGAGGCTGCCCTTCCCATCTCAGCTCCTCCAGTGCTGGTATTACAGGCCATAGCACCATAGCCCGTTCCAACATGCCTTTCTCTTCTGTGCGGTCACCTTGTTCCCTGACAGGACAGGAGGCTGGAGGCGAACTGTCCCTGGGACCTCTCTCACTGAGGCGCAGGCATGCTTTTCCTCCCCACAGGAATGTCATCCATGCTAGCGATTCTGTGGAGGGTGCCCAGAGGGAGATCCAGCTGTGGTTTCAGAGCAGCGAACTGTTGAACTGGGCAGACGGCGGTCACCACAGCAGCTGCAGCCCAGCCTGAGGGTTTGAACTGCCCACTGTTCTTCAGGGTTCATCCATGACCAACTACCTCTGCCAACAAGAACCCAAGCCCATACCCTTCCCATCTTCAAAATCACACCCTGTTCACCTTTTGTCCAACTCCAGCCCAGGGGAGTCTAAGCCTCAACTTGATGTGCCTTGTATCCTAAACCAGCACAATATTGGATCATATCCTTCTATACCTAAGTGCCAGACAACCTTTTGGACATTGTCAGAGGTGATTTTGCCTGCCCCAAAGGAGAGACATTAAAATCTGCTTTAAATGGGAATGGTATGCTTATTTCTGCCATCTCAGCATTGTGTGCCCTTGCCCGGGGAGATGTGAAGAGTTAACAACTCCGTCCATTCCCAAACCTTGGAGAACCCGTGAGTTTCCTAGCCTGGCAGAGACATGGATGACGGTAAGGAGTTAGCTGCAGAAGCATAGGTGACTTGAGATCAGCTGAACCAGTACAAAGTCCCACCCTGCAGGGGTAATGACATCAAGGAAACTGCATGGTAGAATCTTGCTTCGAGTTAACCTACCTCTTAAATACTCTAGCAAACCTGTCCCAAGACCCCCGAGAGTAGGAAGGAGTACTAGGTGGGGAATCTAAGGCAAGGGTCCTGTGATGCCCCGAGTTGCCGCTACCCCATTCCTAGCTACCACTATATTCTCCTTATTTTACTGATGTGACTGCAGGACCCAGCATCTTAGAGGTCGCCACGGCAATGCCTCCTCCATGATGTCCAGTAGTCATATCTGGAGAAAACTACTTTATTCCAGCACCCTAATGAGTGTTTTTTATGCATGGTGTAAACAGTAGGCTTGAGAAAGGTTATAGTTTTACTCTCCCAGGAGAAGGAGCCCTTAGCTTTGGTAAATATATGAGCCAGGCAAGAGTTAGAGGCCATGAGATGAAGAATCCAGACGGAGTTCCTTGGCTGGAGTGGTTTCAGCTCCTGCCTGTAGGATCCTTCTGAGAGAGGGTGGTGGCAAGGGACAGGTGAGGTCTAAGGCACAGAGCCTGTGGGTAGCGGTGCCAGTCCTTGTGGGTATTGTGTCACGCCTCCTGAGGTCGGAACAGCAGAGGCTTACACTTCAGCGGCTAGTCTCATCTTTCTCTCAGTGCAACCCAGGCACTAGAGAGCAACCTGCACGCCAGACCTGATGATGTGGTCTGTGACAGCGACCGCTGCTTGATACAGCACATCTCACCCCGGATCCTGAAGTGGCTAACACAAGTAGCTGATCCACATGACCGCTTCGGAGGCTAGCTGACAAGTCATTTCACTCTTTGAAATCTTGACGATGGAACCCAGTCCTGGGTTCTCAGCACCGGTCTGCCTGAGTAGCTTCAGGAGAATCTGGATCAAGTGCAGTGATCCTTGCCAGCCACCGAGAGGGTCACTCTGGGATTTTTTTTCACCCGGGCGAGCCACGCGAGGGAGCTATTGGCTTTGCAGGCTCCCGATCCTCTCGCTCTGGGAGAGTGTCCAAAAGGCAGAGCGGTGCACGGTCAGGAGTCCCGACTTTCACAGTTGACATGACAGCGTCTAGCGAGCCTGGGTACTTGGATTAAGCGGCCGCACCGACGTCCAACTGGGAAAGGACTCGGGGGTTTAAGAGGCGGGAGCAGCACACTGCGTCAGTGTCTCCTCCCATTTGCAGTCCCAGCAGGCCGCGCGCTACCATGGGTGGGGTGCCCGCGGGGTGAAATGGGAAGAGCTGGAGGGCGGGGATAGGAAGGCGTGGAGGGACAAGATGCCTCCTTGTGGGCGGGGCCTCTTCGCAGGGAGAGTCTGGTGGGCGGGGTGGCGCGGAGGTGGGACTTTGGTCCTGGATGTTTCTGGGCTCTGGGCGGAGCGAGCTGCTTGCAGAGCGCGGTGCGCAGCGTTGGAAAGGTAGAGTCTGGTTCCCAATTTTACTGTCCTCGCCACTCCGGTCCGCACCCAGCGTCATGGCCCAGCAGCCGCCCGACGTTGAGGAAGATGATTGTCTTTCTGAATACCACCACCTCTTCTGCCCGGACCTTCTCCAGTGAGCTAAAGCAGGGAACCAGGGAGCGATCCGGGGTTGGGGAACAGGGGTCAGAATGGAACTGCTGCTGGATGTGACAGCACAGAGGTCAGGTGCTCAGTACCCTGCTCCTGGGCGATCATAGACCTCAAGTTTCTTGGGGTTCCGGAAGGATGGGATGAGGGACTGAGTAAGGAAGCCGGTTCGTTTTGAAAACGTCTCACTTGAGACCTTACCACACAGAGCATTTTAGGTTAAGTATTCCCCTTCACCCCCAGACTTCTAGCCCAAGAATAAAAGACTTTAAAGATTGCAGTTTTGTGGCTAGGGATTTTCGTCGAAACCTGTTAGACTCCATCCTCTGCAGGAGCATATTTTCTTTCACAGCCACGCTGGGTGAATGTTCATGGGGGTCAAAGTCCTCCTTTGGCCACCTATTTACCCTCTGTTTACACTGATTTATTTATTTACTTAATTTGTTTAGTTTTGGGTTTTCTAAACAGGGTTTCTCCGTATAGACCTGGCTGTCCTGAAACTCTCCCTCTGTAGACCAGGCTGGCCTCCAACTCACGAAGATGATCATTGCCTGTCTCTGCACCACCTCCCCCACTCCTCTACCCTGCACCTCCAGTTCTGGGATTAAAGGCATACACCACCACTGCCTGGCCAGTGATTTATTTGTTGAGATAGAATCTCTTGTACCTCATGCTGGCCTTTAACTCCTGGTTCCCCTGCCTCCACCTCTCAAGTACTGGAATTACCGACATGCATCCTCCATCCAACTAAAACATTGGTTTTAAAGTAGATTCTAGGGACTAGAAAGATAGCTCAGTGGCTCAGAGCACTTATTGCTCTTCCAGAAGACTCAGCTTTGGTCTCTAGCATCCACACAGGACTACACCATCTGTAGGCACATGGGCAAAACACTCAGAGAGACAAAATAAATAACTTAAAAATGACTACGTTTTCCTTTTTTGAAGGGACAAGGTGGCCTTTATCACGGGTGGTGGCTCTGGGATTGGCTTCCGGATCGCTGAGATTTTCATGAGGTACACACTGCTCTGGGACCCTCCCTACCACTTTCCTTTCCTTTGACTGGGCACTAATGGATTTTGGGGAGTGGTTGGGTGCTGCCCTGGGGGAAAGACAGCACCTTTGGAGTCTCCTAGAGGTGGGTGACCCTGTGTGACTAGCCTCAGCGCTTCATAGGCTGTGAGGGGGCTGCTACGGTGGGAGTGTCTCTTGGGACAGGTCTGTGGCTTCTCAAGAAGCTTAGGGACTTGCTGCTGAGGCTGGCTGAGGCAGAGGTGGAAGAGTCCTTCTCCAGCTCGCCCCAGTGCTCTGCTCTCCACAACCTGAAGTGAATCCCGCAAGAATTGATTTTGACTCCAGGTAGTGGCCTGTTATTTGAAGCTTTATGCAATTCCTTCTCAGCGGAACAAAGGTCTGTGTGTTATCTGATCATGAAGATTAGATAAGTTAGTGCAGTTTTTGTGGAACCTGTGTAGCGGGTAGTCCCCATTGTCACCATGAGGCTCCCTCTCTCAAAATGGGCTCTCTGTCCTCCAGGCCAATGTCCCAGCAGGCCCTGCACAGGTCTGGGATTGGCACCAGTAGTCTGCCACACCTCTGCCATGTACACGGTATCTGGGTCAGAATACCCCAAGCCAAAGACAGTGCAGAAACCTAGGAGTGGGCAACCATGGTATCCAGGAGTCCTTTCAGAATTACTTGGCCCTGCCTGAGTCCCTGTGCCTACTGCCAGTCGTGTTTCAGGCTTGATTCCTACCTCGGCCTCAGAAGCTCTTGGGGGCGTTCTTTGTAGAGTACTGCCTGGTAGGTGCCCCCAGGGTGTGTCCCTCTTACTTGTCTCCTCAGGCTGCCATCTGCTTTTGTAGGCATGGCTGCCACACTGTCATCGCGAGCAGGAGTCTGCCAAGAGTGTCCACGGTGAGAGGAAGACTGGGGTTCTGAACGTGGGTGGGGAGGAGTCCTAAGGCCCAGGGTCTAAAAACACCAAAATCTGTTTCTTCTTGGGTAGGAAACTCAGTGAAGATGGACCCTCATAGATACCTTTGCCTTTCAGAAGTTTGCTTATTGGGTCACATTTTTGGAAGTAATGTGGTTTCAGAATTCTTCAGTAGTATCACCAGCATGTGAAGGCCTTCATTCCACCCATCTAGGTCCAGGGGAAATGCCTACAGGGTAGGCAGAAGGTGGAATCTGGGACAGATGACAGGTTATAGAGAATTCAGGGTGTCTTACGAACATCCACCAAGAGTCATGGCCCCAGGAGGTGGCTATTTTCAAGCCAAGTCTCCGTTGGCAGAGTTCCACGGCAAACTTGGGTTCCTAACATAATGTATCATTTCCATAGAGGTCTGAAGGTGAAGGCTGCTTCTCCAGGCTGAAACTGATAGCCATCCCTCTTTCTTTTTTTCTTTCTTTCTTTTTTGGTTTTTCGAGACAGGGCTTCTCTGTAGTTTTAGAGCTGTCCTGGAACTAGCTCTTTTGTAGACCAGGCTGGCCTCGAACTCACAGAGATCTGCCTGCCTCTGCCTCCCGAGTGCTGGGATTAAAGGCATGCGCCACAACCCTCTTTCTTTCTGCTGCCTAGGCTGCTGAAAAGTTGGTTGCTGCCACTGGAAAGCGGTGCCTCCCTCTGTCTATGGACGTTCGAGTTCCCCCAGCTGTCATGACTGCTGTGGACCAGGCACTGAAGGAGTTTGGCAAAATCGACATCCTTATTAACTGTGAGTCAGCAATAAGTGGGGTCAGAGTCTTCTCATAGGTCGATAGTGCTGCTTGGAACCTCCAGAACTCTCTTGCCAGGGGCAGGGATTTGCCAGAGAGCCTAGGTGCTTGTCCTGGCTCAACTAGGCCTCACAGTTGCCAGAGGCAAGACTCAGGCTGCAGGCTCTGTCCTGAACAAGCTTTGCTCTTTCCGAGTGGTGGGTCAGCAAAGCCTAATGTATGCTGGGTGCCCTGTGAACCTGACTAAGTCACAGTTCAGAGGTGTTCTTGTGTACTGAGATTTCCACTGGTAGCAGAGCGGCGGTGACACACGCCTTTAACCCCAGCACTCAGGAGGCAGAGACAAGGGATCTCTGTGAGTTCGAGGCCAGCCAGGTCTACATAATGAGTTCTAGAACAGACTCCAAAACTACACAGAGAAACCCTGTCTTGGAAAAACAAAAAACAAACAAACAAACAAAAGTGGGTCGGTGAGGTGGCTCAGTAGCTTAGTTAGACCTGAATCATATTCCTGGGACATGGTAGAAAGAATAAAGAATGAATTTACTACCACAGGTTGTCTGTCCCCTGACCCCACACATATGCCATGGCACATGCACACACACACACACACACACACACACACACACACACACTATATATATATATATAATAAATGTTAGCATTATAAAAGTATGGGGCTGCCTCAGGTGGCGCAGGTCTTTAATCTGAGCACTCAGGCAGAGATGTAAGCAGATTTCTTAGTCTGAGGCCAGCCTGGCCAACATAGAGAGTTTTGAGGCCAGCTTGGTCTATATAGTAAGTTCCAGGACAGCCAAAGTTACGTAGAGAGACCCTGTCTTTCTCTAAATAAATAAACAATAAATCAAAGTAATAGAGTTGGGAATGGGTCTCATCGTGCAAAAAGCCCTGGTTATTATCACTGGCCCAGAAAAAAGGTGATTTCATAGCCTTACAGAATAATTTAGATATAACACTATATAACTGTACAATCACTTCACAACATCTGCTATTACTCAAATGTTATATTTGTTGAATAACCGATATTATCATATAATAAGGCTCAAACTTTTTTTTCCCCGATTTTTGATAATGATTTGTTGATCGCTTAGCCAGATGGGAATCGAACTTGGGACCTCTGGTGGAGCGTTAGGCGCTCTTAACCACTGAACCATCTTGCCGGCTGCTCAGGCTCAATCTTTTTTTTTCTTCCTGAGACAGGGTTTCTCTGTGTAACCGTGGCTGTCCTGGAACTTACTCTGTAGACCAGGCTAGCCTTGAACTCAGAGATTCCCCCTGACTCTGCCTCCAAAGTGCCACCGAGACTAAAGTCTTAGGGCACCATGCCAGCTAAAGACTATTTTCAGATAAGGTCACAGTCACAAACACTTTTTTAAAAATCTATTTTTTAATTTTTTAAAATTCTTTTTGTATTTATTTATTTATTGTCTTGTTTTTTCAAGACAGGGTTTCACTATTTAGCTTTAGCTATTCTAGAACTTGCTCTGTAGACCAGGCTGGCCTTGAACTCACAGAGATCCATCTGCTTCTGCCTCCCAAGTGCTGAGATCAAAGGCATGCGCCACCATTGCTCCTGGTCTACTATCTATCTATTTCTGAGACAGAATTTCCTGTAGCCCAGGCTGGGGTTAAACTTATTGTGGGCTTGAAGTTGCCCTTGAACGCCTTCTGCCCCAAGTGCTGTCTCCGTCCTTGCTTTTAGAACTTCTTGGCATCTACTCTTCTATCCTGTGCCTGTTGCCCAAGAATTTCCTCAAGTGCTCTGTGCCCTGTCTTGTCCAGCTTAGACCTCTTTGAAGGTCTCCACGCCCTGGTTGCCCACAGAGCATCAGGCTCCTGTTTGTACTTTTGACAGGGCTCTCCCACCAGCTTTCCCCCTTCTCTTCTCCAGGTGCAGCTGGAAACTTCCTGTGCCCTGCCAGCGCCTTGTCTTTCAATGCTTTTAGGACTGTGGTTGACATCGACACCATTGGCACCTTCAATGTGTCGCGTGTGCTTTATGAGAAGTTCTTCCGGGTGGGTATCCTCCTGGCAGGGGCCTTTCCTCCTGTGGTTACCCACTCAACGTCATCCCTCGTATGTTTTAGGACCACGGAGGAGTGATTGTGAACATTACCGCCACTCTCAGTATGCGGGGTCAGGTGCTACAGCTCCATGCGGGCGCTGCCAAGGCAGCCGTGGGTATGAGTACTTCCGGTGAATTATCCCCTTGGTGATCCGTGGAGGCTGATAATCTGCACATGAACTTGATCCTAGCCGCGGGCACTGTAGAGGCTAGACTTGGTCCTGAGCTCCCTTTGGCATTTAGGCCCCCTCGGAGGCAGCACGGCCTGACGATTTCCCCTCCCGTGCGCATTTCTTCCATGCAGACGCCATGACACGACACTTGGCTGTGGAGTGGGGTCCCCAGAATATCCGTGTCAACAGCCTGGCTCCTGGTCCTATCAGTGGCACCGAGGGGATCCGGCGATTGGGTAAGTCTCTTTGGGAGTTTGGGACACCCAGCAAAGCTTCTCGAATTGTAGCAAGGTTTAAAACATTCTGTCTGGGCAGGAGAGATGATGGCTCAGTGGTTAAGAGCGTTGCCTTCCCTTCCAAAGGTCCTGAGTTCAATTCCCAGCAACCACATGGTGGCTTACAACCATCTCTAATGAGGTCTGGTGCCCTCTTCTGGCCTGCAGGCTCTACAAGTAGACAGAATACTGTGTACATAATAAATAAATAAATATTAAAAAAACCATTCTGTCTTCAGCTAGGCAGTGGTGCTGCACACCTTTAATCCCAGAACTCATGAGGCAGAGGCAGGCAGATCCCTGAGTTTGAGGCCAGCCTGGTCTACAGAGTGAGTTCCAGGATGGCCAGGGCTACACAGAGAAACCCTCTCTTGGAAAACAAACAAAAACAACAAACATTTTGTCTCATTCCAGTCAAGAAGTCATCCAAACGATTACCTTCTCCCTTGTCTAACTTGGCATACTCTTAGGGTCTCCACCCCCTCATTACCCAGAGGGTATCAATTTCCCTCCTGTGACTTCTGTGTCACTCTCCTGCTAGGTCCTGGTAGAACAACTACCTTTTCCAGATGTGGGTCGGGCAGAGTGCTGACTGGGGGAGCAGCAAACACTGTGCCCTAGGGGCTTACTGGGTCCCCACTTCCCATTGCCTTCCAGGGGGCCCCCAGGACAGTTTGAAATCAAAGGGTCTTTTAAGCCCTATACAAAGACTTGGAAACAAGACGGAGATCGCCCACAGCGTGCTGTACCTGGCCAGCCCTCTGGCTTCCTATGTCTCAGGGATCGTGTTGGTGGTTGATGGTGGCAGCTGGATGACATTCCCAAACGACATCACGCGACTGGCAGAGTTTGAATCTTCCTCTGCTAAGCTCTAGGTAACGAGCTATTCCCGCTTCTTGGGGTCCGCATGTCCTTGGATGCCCCCAGCTTACCGGGTCAACTGCAGCGGGTTTTCATGGGACCCTGCCCCTGTTGCACAGAAGGGCAGAGACAGTCTCCAAGGCTGTGAAGGAAGTGGGATCCTAGCACTGGGTTTTTCTCAGAGAGGGTTAGTCTCTCCCCTTTTGGAGGGTTACAGCCTTGCAATTTTCCAGCTGTAGTCTCTGGAGTGCTGAGGTTACAGGAGTGCATGATGGGGATACAAAGTTTTCTTTGCTTTCTTTTCTTTTTTTAAGATAGAATCCCATGTAACTCAGGCTATCTTCAAACACACTATATAGCTGAAGATGAAGATGATTGTGCACTTCTGATTCTCCTGTCTCTACCTCCCAAGTATTAAAATTAGAAAAGAGCCATCACGCCCACTTTTTGCAGTACTAAAGATCACACCCAAGGTATCTGTTTGCTAAAGCAACACTGTATCAACTGAACTACATCCTCCGCCCCAGGATGCATATTTTGATACACAAACATTCTCTTTCTTTCTTTCTTTCTTTCTTTCTTTCTTTCTTTCTTCCTTCCTTCCTTCCTTCCTTCCTTCCTTCCTTCCTTTCTTTCTTTCTTTTTTTTTGTGGTTTTTCAAAACAACTCAGTAGCTTTGAAGCCTATCCTGGAACTAGTTCTTGTAGACCAGGCTGGCCTTGAACTCACAGAGATCTGCCTGCCTCTGCCTCCCAAGTGCTGGGATTAAAGGCAGGCGTGTACCACCACTGCCTGATGTATTTTTAAAAATGTATCCAGGAGGCAGTATTCTTTATGGAATATTTCATAAAGAATACTGCCTCCTTCCTCACAGAGGCCTACTGGAAATGTTGAATGTGAATTTGGAAATCCTAGCCATCTAAACTCTGGTGACCAAGCTGTTACCATACTTTGCCTCTCCAAAGCCCACATCCAGGGCGGGTGGAACCAGGTCGTGAACCTAGCCTAATGCTTGCTCATAGGGTCTGAAGAGTTCCTATAATTTTGTCAGAGAAAATTGCGTTTTCTTTAAAAAAAAAGAATCTTTTTAATATAAAAATATCTATAATTTGGAATTTGTAAATTTCTAGAAAGAAAATAAAAATTTAATTCTATCACTGAAATAGGAAGTTGTGTTTCCTATCTTTTTTTTTTCCCCAATACGGGATTTCTCTGTATAACAAACCTAGATGTCTTGAAACTATCTCTGTAGACCAGGCTGGTCTCAAACTCACAGAGATCAGTCTGCTTCTGCCTCCTGTGTGCTGGGATTACAGGTGTGCACCACCACTACCACCTGACAGCTTCCTGATTTCTTATCAAGGGATTCCAGATCAGAGGGAGGTGTGGCACTGTGGCACTTTGTTTTGGGGAATTCTGTCACTGGTCGGCTAGCCAATTGAGAGGAACGATTTAGTCCAAGAGACCGGGTTTTCATTGGGGTGGGTCTGACTGAGGCAACGAGCAACAGTGGCTTGTGATTTCGCTTAGGTTCCTCTTTTGTTTTTAATATTTGTGCACGACGTTTTGCATTTTAATAGACCATAAAGAAATTCTTATCATCTGGTGCTCAAAATGGGGCTTCCCATGGGTCCAGCGCTCCTCTGCGCGCCTGCACTTCCTCCCCACTTTCCCCGGAGCTCACTGTGTGTGCTTCCCAGCATCCCTGCATCCACCCCCACGCACCCCACCCCCAGCACCTGCGCTTAGCCCGGAGGCTCCTGCCCTGAGGCCCCTGCGCTCTCCTTGCTTGCCCGCTCTATGATCTAGCGGCTTGCAGCCACTGGGTGTCCTTTGATTCTGCCTGGCTCGCACAGGCTCTGCAGCAAGTTCTGGTCTTTGAGCATCCATCCCTTGGCGTTCCTCCTCATGCCCACCCCCAGGAATTCTGCTTAGCACAAGAACTGGGGTAGAGTCTGGCCCAGCAGCTTTGAGCATTCACTTAGCTTACTGAGCTATCTTTGTGTCGCACCTGCTCCACCTGGTGTTCAAACATCGTCACTACATATAAACACCTTCATGCTATCATGCTTCCAGGGAAGTCCGCAGCACAAGAGCAGCATCCCAACTGGTAAGATACTAGGGAACTTTTAAATGGCAAACTAGACTGTTAAATAAATAAGTAAGTAAACTTAAAAAAGGTAAAAGAATAAGGGGGAAGGACAATCTTAAAACCTTTCCCATGTTAAAGATTGGCAATATCACAATGCAGGGAATTAGGACCCTGTTCACTTGCTGTAATGGATGGGATGCAAAATAGAAAAAAATAAATGAGATAAACACTTTTGATGGGATTGTTATAATGTCAGCTATGATTATTATCAGTCTAGTAATTAACATTTTTCATTAAAAGAGTGGTTTGATAACTGTGTCAAATAGGAGAAATTGAGTGAAAGAATACAGGCTTTAGAAAAGAGTACTACAGCCAGGAGGTGGTGGCGTATACCTTTAATCCCATCATTTGAGAGGCAGAGGCAGGCGGATCTCTGTGAGTTCGAGGTCAGCCTTGTCTACAAGAGCTAGTTCCAGGACAGGCACCAAAGCTACAGAGAAACCCTGTCTTGGGGAAAAGAAAAAGAAAAAAAAAAGCTTTTCCATCACTTGACAAGAAGTCAAGAAAATTATAAAGAAATGCCCTACTTGTTCTTTGTATAACCAAACTCTACTACCAGCAGGAATAAGCCCAAAGGGTACTCAAAGAAGTGAAGTTTGGCAAATGGATGTATTTTATTTTACAAAGTATGAAAAATTAAAATATGCGCACCATACCATAGTTACATATTCAGGATTCCTGTGGGCCACTGCTTTGAATTCTAAAAAGGCTGATACAATTACACTTGTATAATTACACATCATGTGAACACCTGTACAAATTAAGACAGACAATGCTTCAGAATATGTCTCTAGTAAAATGAAAAAGTTTTTTGCACATTACAATGTAAAATATATTACAGGTGTAACACACAATCCTACAGGACAAGCAGTTATAGAAGGATCTAATTGCTCTTTAAAAGAAATGCTTAACGGGACTGGAGAGATGGCTCAGTGGTTAAGAGCATTGCCTGCTCTTCCAAAGGTCCTGAGTTCAATTCCCAACAACCACATGGTGGCTCACAACCATCTGTAATGAGGTCTGGTGCCCTCTTCAAGCCTGCAGACATACATAGACAGAATATTGTATACATAATACATAAACAAATAAATTTTAAAAAAGAAATGCTTAATAAACAAAATGGGGTAATAAAGACCCCCTGAGATAGGTTTCACAATGCTTTAATATTTTTTTCTTTTTGGTTTTTCAAGACAGGGTTTCTCTGTGTAGCTTTGAAGCCTTCCTGGAACTTGCTCTGTAGACCAGATTGGTCTTGAACTCACAGAGATCCACCTGCCTCTGCCTCCCGAGTGCTGAAATTAAAGGTGTGCACCCAATACTGCCTGACTTGACTTTAAAAATTTTAAATGCTGCCCAGTGGTGGATCTCTGTGAGTTCAAGGCCAGCCTGGTCTACAAGAGCTAGTTCCAGGACAGGTACCAAAGCTACAGAGAAACCTTGTCTCAAAAAAAATTTTAAATGCTAATGAAAAGGGAACAGCAGCTGCAGGGTGACATTGGATATTAAAAAAAAAACACTGAACTAAATCAGGCAGTATGCTTTAAAGGTCTGTTGACCTCAGAATGGAAACCACAATGTATTTCATTGGGGAAGAGGTTTTGCTTTTGTTTCTACAGGAGAGGAAAAGTTATGAATGTCATCAAAATTGATAAAGATTTGATTCTAATGAGAGACCTTTTGATTAGGAGAGGTGATAGTTCATCAGCCAACGTGACAATTCAACTTGATGAAAGGGAAAACTCACCAAGTTAGGGTCAGGGCAGGGTTTTGTTTCTGTCTTTTCAGGAAAGTAAAAGCAGCCAACTGAGGAATCTGAAGCCCTTTGGGCAAATTAAACAAGAAGAAGAAGAAGAAGAAGAAGAAGAAGAAGAAGAAGAAGAAGAAGAAGAAGAAGAAGAAGAAGAAGAGAAGGAGGAGGAGGAGGAGGGGAGGAGGAGGAGGAGGAAGGAGGAAGAAGGACGAAGGGGAAGAAGAGAACCATCTGGAAAAAATTACCAAGAAAAGGAGTAATCTAGCCCAATAGTATAGAAGCTATAGGGTAAATTTCATAAACCTTTCAAAATGTCTGTTCTTGCTGATCTCTACAGACATGGTAAGCAGGTAATTTTAATGTCATCCCAACTCAATTAAAAACTAAAGCTGGCTTTGGAGTTGGAGTGTGACTCTCTCCTCCAAACACAGCATGGTATTAAAATTCAAAGTCTTTGTCTCATATCAGCCACCTGGTATGGGACAGAAGAAACCTGAAATCTAGGGACTGTTATTGTCACAAATCTCATACCCCTTGAATTTATTTTAACTCTTTAAAACTTATTCTTAAGGTGTAAGTACCACCTTTGTTGGACCCTAGCGTCCAGTCACTGAGGAGGAGGAGGAGTCGCCCCAAGAGACCATCTCTCACATCACAGCTGATGTAAAAGCATGAGGATTTTATTAATTCTGTCATGACAGGGTCTTCCAGCATTCGGGAGGCTAGAAGACCCCCGAATGTCTGGTACAAGCTATTTTTAAAGGGAAAAATCACAGAAGGAGGGGTGTCTGGGGGTTGTTCTTTAACTATTATGATTGGCTTATTCAAAAGGGCTATTACCAATAATTGGCTGGAGAGTGGTTGCCAGATCAGATGAGGTAAGGGAAAACATCTGAGGGTTGCTTTGCCCCTTTTCCAGGTACTGAGTCAAAACAACAGTCACTGAGTCAACACCTAAGGGTTATCTTACCTCTACTCAACAACTGAGTTCTATTTGGAGAACATTCACAAGGGCTCAGGGAGATGATGGAAAGTTCCCAACGTTTCAGTACACGTGTGGGCAATTGTTTGGTCCTTGGTTCCCAGGGAGGAAGAGGGGAGCATTACTGCTGAGACTGAGAGTTGTCAGAAATGGCTTCAGAATTGTCTTAAAGTTCTACACCTTAAAATTTAAACTTTCTGTTTTGATATTAATGATATTATAAAATGCTAATTTTAACCTTAGAGATTTTTTTTTTAATTTTTTTTTCTCGTTTTTCAAGACAGAGATTCTCTGTGTAACAGTCCTGGCTGTCCTGGAACTCTCTTTGTAGACCAAGCTGTACTTGAACTCAATGACATCCGCCTGCCTCTGACTCCCAGATGCTGGGATTAGAGGTGTGCGCCGCCACCACTTGGCCTACCTTTAGGTTTTGTGTTGTTTCCTATGTGTGATATTATGCTTTAGCTTAAGCAGATATTTAGGAATTAAGCCTGGATGTCCCAGATGTATTTGGTAGATCACCCTTAGCCTCTCTAAGATTTACAGCATACAACATTTAATATGTTTAAGTTTTCTACAGTGAATGATAAACATACCACATAGCGATTTCTGAAGTCTCCAAAATGATGATGGGGGCCCCCCAACAACGATTTTACCTGGATTGTTATAATGTCACTAAGCCAATAAACACCATCCAAAGATCGGCTTTGGACTACAAACTACTCAGGACAATCCCCGGTGGTTAGCTGAGATGATCCACCCCCAAGCCCCATGCTAGCCAGGACTGCAGATAAGCTCCACACTCTTCCATTACTCAGAAACTGCCAACAAACAATGCAGCTGGTTCCCCTGAGACTTAACCATTGTTTCCATGTTTACAGAGTCCCCTGGAGATGCCGTTGTCTCCACACACACAACAGGAAGTGATTTTAAGAACACGACACTCACTTTCTCAGTTGGTGGGGTGGGTGGGTTTTGGTCTTTTTCAGGGTTATGGATAATTGTCATCATGTAGGGGGTTGATTACAAGTTGTTGAAGGGGCAGAACAAACTCCATTTTGAAAAAGAACTCCATTTTAGACAGGACCTAAGTAGGGGGGTGAATGCGGACCAGTAAATCATAAACATTCCCAAGAACTGTGTCTGCCCTGGTCAAAGTGACCCAGCAGGGTGTCCAGACGTCTGCTTGCTTCAAGCATCCTTGCAGGTAGCAGATTAAGCACTGTTTTGAAGTTCTTGTCTGCTGCAGTCACGGTTTTAAAATTCCCCTTACCCCAACCAAGGAATTCAGAAGTAGTACACTTTTATCCAACCCTGAAATGCCAAGGCTTGTGCCACACTGTCTGCAAGTTCCCCCTTTAAAACGCCCTTACCCTGAAGCCTTGGGGTTGCTTGTCCCCACCCACTATGTCAGAGTGATGGATTACCATCCAAATTAGCTAACTTGTAATCAATAAACCCCAATGTGTTTGCATCGAATACTGGTTCTGTGGTGGTCTTGTTTGGGGTCCTGTAACACAGGGATAACATTGTCATAGTGTATGGTCAAAAAAATCTAGGAGCTTAACAGTAGAGATTAGATTCAGGGATTTGCTTTGGCAAAGAAAAGGGGGTGATATATATGATAGAATAAAAAGGTAGATTATTAAATCTACTTTTTTTTTCCTTGGTTTTTCAAGACAGGGTTTCTCTGTAGCTTTGGAGCCTGTCCTGGAACTAGCTCTTATAGACCAGGCTGGCCTTGAACTCACAAAGATTCGCCTGCCTCTGCCTCCAGAGTGCTGAGATTAAAAGTGTGCACCACCACCACCCGGCTTTAAAAAAATTTTTTTGTTTGTTTTTGTTTTTTGAGGCAGGGTTTTGTCGTAGTTTTAGAGCCTGTTCTGGAACTAGCACTTGTAGAGCAGGCAGGCCTCGAACTCACAGAGATCCACCTGCCTCTGCCTCCTGAGTGCTGGGATTAAAGGCGTGCGCCACCACCGCCTGGTGCAACTACTCGTCTTAAAAAAATTTATATTGGTATGGATTTTTGTATATTAATATAAATTTAATGTTATTTTGTTATACTGTATGTGTGTTTCTTTTTTTTTGGGGGGGGGTGTTTCTGTGTAACAATCCTGGCTGTTCTATAACTCACTTTGTACATCAGGCTGGCCTTGAATTCACTGAGATTCACCTGCCTCTGCTTCTCCAAGTGCTAGTATTATTAAAAGTGTGTGTATTCACACCTACACAAATAGAAACTGTCTAAAGGCCCTGTCATGCCGCTCTCTAGTGAGTGTTCCTTCCATGGAGCAGGCAGCTTCAGAAGCAGGCATCGTCAAGCCAGACCATTTCCCTTTTCTCTTCTTATTGAGACAAGGTACCTCTGTGTAGCTCTGGCTGTCCTGGAACTCACGCTGCAGACTAGCTTGGCCTCGAACTCAGAGATCTGCCAAGTGCTGGGATTAAAGGCATGCAGCACCACCACCTGGCTCAGACCATTTTCCATAGACAGAGTCAATTGCCTGCATGAGGAGGTCAGTTTGGCGCAGAGGAAAGTGCACCTGCTTGGTCTGTTGGCCTGCAGGCCTAGGGTAGCCACGGGAGCATCTTTAGTCACAGGCATTCTCAGCAAGGGTCATTCTTCTGTTGACGAGGTCAGAAAGGCAGACAGTGGGTTGAGAAGGTCAGGTTTTCAGCGGCATTAGCTCCAGCATACCCCGTCTAGATCACGGACGTGGCTATCACTCGGTGGAAATATTTTCCAACATAGCAATTGGTGAAGAACTATATTATCTTCAACGATCATGTCAGCGATCTCTGAAACCCCTTAACAATATCATGGTGTGCACCTGCAGGCCCAGCACTTAGGATATTGAATTAGGAGGATGGTAAATTTGAAGCCAGCTTGGGCTTCAGAGTAAGAAAAAGTAACAACACAACGAAAAGGCAAAAATAAAATTTCAGAAGAATTTTATTTATTATTTTGGGGTAGTAGGGATTGAACCTAGCAACTTATTCATGCTAGGCAAGCATATTACTGCTTAGCTCCGCCCCAGCTCTTATTGATTTAATCACATATATATAATATATATGTATGTATGTGCACACACACACACACATATATATATATATAAATATGTACGTATATGTGGGTGTGTGTTTTGCCTGCATGTATTTATGTGCATGTCTGGTGGCCAGAAGAGGACACTGGATCCCTTGGAAGTGGGGTTACAGGTGGTTATGACCACCATGTAGGTACAGGGAACCAAACCTGGGTTGAGCAAGTGCACTTAACCACTGAGCCATCTCTGCAATGCTCCCAGGTCTTTTTTTTTTTTTTTTTTTTCTTCTTATTTTGAGTAGGGGCTCACTAAGTGCTCTAGACTGGCCTTGAACTTGTAATTCTCTTTTCTCAGCCTCAGTTTTTTTTCTTTTTTGTTTGTTTTGGTTTTTTTTTTTTTTTTGGCTTTTACAATTAGGCCTGGCTGCCAGAAGAATTTAAAATATTCTATGCAGTTAAATGTGTGTTTGTTCCTGAAATGTTCCTGAGGATATGGGTGAATGCAGCTCTCTCTTTGCCTTTTTTTTTCAAATGATTTATTTCATTTTATGTTATATGCTTTGGTGTGAAGGTGTCAAATCCGCTGGAACTGGAGTTAGAGGCAGTTGTGAGCTGCCACATGAGTGCTGGGAATTGAACCCTGGGTCCTCTGGAAGAGCAGTCAGTGCTCTTAATCTCTCCAGCCCTGCCTGTTCTGTTTATGCATAGTTTCAAAGGATGAGGCATTTTCTGCTTTGTGTGTGTGCATGTGTGTGCACACGCATGTGTGCGTGTGTAGTGTGAGGGAAATGAGTCCAGAGCCCAGCACATGCTGGACAAGTGCTAGGCGACTAAGCCACACCCCAAACCTCAGAGGATGAAACTTTAACATCCCCGTAGACATCAGAGGTAGACGCTCTGAACATCCTGAAAGTTTAGACATCCACTTCAACAGATAACCCCAGAAAACTTTCTGACCTAGTTCACATAAAAAAATTATCCTTCCTGAGTTGGGCGTGAAGTGCAGGCAAAGCACTTGCCCACTGTCAATAAGGCTTGGGGAGTCCCCAGTACAAAATAATTCAGAGCCTTTCAGAGAATGATGTTTGTTTGAGAAAGGGTCTTGCAATGTAGCCCAGGCTGGCCTTGAATTCATGATTCTTCCTCAGTCTCCTTGTCCCAGGATTATAAAATTTTGCTACCATGTATATTCTAAATCCACAATTAACTACTTCATGGATTTTGGATTTGTTTGCTTTTTCAAGACAGGGTTTCTCTGTAGCTTTGGAGCTTATCCTGGAATTCGCTCTGTAGAGCAAGCTGGCTTCGAACTCAAAGAGATTCTCCTATCTTTGCCTCTGGAGTCCTGGAATTAAAGATGTGTGCCACCACTCCCCAGCTGTTTGTTTGCTTTTTATATTTATTTATTTATTTTGGTTTTTCGAGACAGGGTTTCTCTGTAGCTTTGGTATCTGTCCTGGAACTAGCTCTTGTAGACCACGCTGGCCTTGAACTCACAGAGATCTGCCTACCTTTGCCTCCTGAGTGCTGGGATTAAAGGCTTGTGCCACCACCACCCGGCCCTCATTTGTTTTTTAATGTTGTTGTTTTGGTTTGGTTTTTCAAGGTGGTCTCTCTGTGTAGCCCTGGCTGTCCTGGAACTAGCCAGGTATCACAAGTTCAACGCCAACTTGGCTACAAATTGACTATTGGCCACTAGGGTTACATAGTT
This sequence comes from Myodes glareolus, assembly GCF_982192425.1. Lineage (NCBI taxonomy): Eukaryota > Metazoa > Chordata > Mammalia > Rodentia > Cricetidae > Myodes > Myodes glareolus. Next base: position 93,520,524 of record NC_142034.1, read on the forward strand.
AAGAACCTGTCTTAAAATGGACAAATTATGTGTAGGGGGAGGGCAAACACACATTTAAACTCTGCCCTTGAGAAACAGAGGCAGGTGGATCTCAGTGAGTTCCAGGCCAGCCTGTTTCACAGAGGGAGTTCCAGGACAGCCAGGGCTAGACAGAGAAACCATGTCGGGTTGTTTTGTTGAATGAATAAACAAATCTGTATTGATTCATCCTGTGCCTTGATTTGACCCATACCAGTGATTTCTTATCCACAGACTACAAATGAAGGTCTGGGTGTGTTTATCTTTGCCTATACTGAAAACAGAAACCTTAAAATTGCCAAAAATAAACAGTGTTAATGTGGAGGGGGTTCCTTTCCACTGATTTCTGTAGCCTTGGTAACTTGAAGCACCCAGCTGTGTCTTACATATGCTACAAGATCTGGCACCAGAATCTATTTTCTCACTGGGGGATTTTCCCAAGCACTGGGTCCTCCTCTCTGTCTACCAGGGCAGGGCCATGGAAGCATAGGAGACAGGGGGAAGGTGGTCTCTCTGAGTTTTCTTTTTCTTTTTTGAGACAGGGTTTCTCTGTGTAACAGCCCTGGTTGTCCTGGAAATCACTCTGTAGACCAGGCTGGCTCGAACTCACAGCACTCTGCCTACCTCTGCCTCTCGAGTGCGGGGATTAGAAGTATTTTTTTTTTTTTGGTTTTTAAAGATTTGTGTTATTTATTTGCATGTATATGTGTGGGTGTTCATGTGGAGATCAGAGGACAGCTTTTGAGACTTGTTTTCTTCTGTTCACCATGTGGATCCTATGGATTGGATTCAGGAGACAGGTGTGCTGAGCCATCTTGTGACCCATATTACTGTGTGCATGAGGGGAGGAAGCACACATGCATGTGGAGCTCAGAGGACAGCTGTGCACTGTGACGAGTCTGTCTCCATCCTGCCAGCCAGCTCCCAAATAATGATATAGAGACAATGTAATGGTTTTCTGTCTCTTTAAGAGACAAGCCACGCCCACTCCCTTCCCCATCCGCTGAAGCAGGCTGATCTTCAGCTTCCAGCCTGAGCTCACCCTCTTTTCCATCTTCCTCTCGGAGAGGCAGTTTCGCTTCTGCCTCTTTCCCCACTTCTCCGCTTCCCCCTTCTCTGTCTCTTTCTCCTCTCTGTCTCTTTCTCCCCCCTTCTCCCCCTCTCTCTCTGCCTCCCCTTCTCCCTTCCCCCTTCATAACCCCCTGAATAAACCTCACTCTGCATGTCGTGTCTATCCAGGTCTCTGTCTCCTACCCACCCGCCATGTGTCTCCCTGCCTGGGACCAGCCACTGCTCCCAGGGCCCGCTGTCTGCCGCCACGTGGCCTGCTACCACCATTTGGGACCTATAGCATTTCTGCTGCCTACTGCCACTGGGGATCTTGCAGCATTTTTTAAAAAAGCATAAAAGACTTCTTATTAATTATGAAAACTCAGCCTATAGCTTGGGCTTATTCCTAACTAGCTCTTACAACTTGATTAACCCATTTATATTAATCTATGTTTTATCACATGGTGTTACTTCTCTTCTATCCTGCAGTTTGTTTCCTCTGTGTGTCTCCTGGCTTCCCTCATGCACCTAGATTCCTCTCCTACTTCCCCTTGCTCTGCTTGTACCTCTTGCCTTTGGCTGGTCAGCTCTTTATTAAACCAATCACAGCAATGTAACTTCACACAGTGTACAAATATCCCACAATAGTGTGCTGTCAGTTCTTGCCTTTCTTTGTGCGGTTTCAGGGATCAAACTCTGGTTGTGAGTCTGGCAGTGGTTTCACCCACTGAGCCATCTTGTTGGTCCCTGAAGATGACCTCTTCACTTCAACGTTAAATTTTTTTGATTAAATTTATTTTAGGGGCCTGGAGAGATGGCTCAGTGGTTAAGAGCATTGCCTGCTCTTCCAAAGGTCTTGAGTTCAATTCCCAGCAACCATATGGTGGCTCACAACCATCTGTAATGAGGTCTGGTGCCCTCTCTGGCCTGCAGGCACACATGTAGGCATATATTACATATATGAACATAGTACCTACAGAGGCCAGAAGACAGCATCAGACTCCCTGGTATTGGAGTTAACAGTGAACTGCCCATGTGGGTGCTAGGAATTGAACCCAGGTCATTTGAAAGAGCAACTAAGTGTTCTTTTTATTATTATCTGACACTGAAATACATTTTACTAATGAAGAATGTTAAAATGAACATACCTATTTAAATGTAAAAAAATTTCCCCTGGGGGCTGGAGAGATGGCTCAGAGGTTAAGAGCCATCTGACTGCCTACTCTTCCAGAGGTCCTGAGTTCAATTCCCAGCAACCATATGGTGGCTCACAGCCATCTGTAATGAGGCCTGGTGCCCTCTTCTGGCATGCAAGCATACATGGAACGAATGTTGTATACATAATAAATAAATAAATCTTTAAAAAAAATTCCCCTTCAAAGCTACAGAGAAACCCTGTTTCGAAAAACCAAAATAAATAAATAAATAATGAATTCTCAACGTGACAATCATTATACTAAATTTGCCAGTTTTAATCACAGCTGCTATAGTTTACAGATGACTTAATTGTTATCTCCTCTATTTATTCCTCCTCTTAATCTCATTGCATGGCTTGCACCTCTTGTCTGTTAAACTGATGACCACAAACATCTTGGCTCAGCGTTGTCTGAAGTCCTACTCACCTGAAAGGCTTTGATGACTGCCAGTATCCACAGAAGCGCTGGCAGGAGGACCCTGCCACCAGTGGTCTTAATTGCTGAGCCATCTCTCCAGCCCCGCAACAGTTTTATATCCACCAATGGGCACTGTAGACACCAAGAGTTAGAGACCCAGAGTTTGTGAGCTGAGCCTCACTGGAAAGTATTGGTCATGACTTTTTATCTTCTCTCTGCCTATATCTATGTGGGCTCACTGACTGAGTGGGGGGGATGAAAAACAAAACAAAAACAAACAAACAAAACAAAACAAAAAACCTGCCAGGCAGAAGAAGGTGGATCTCTGTGAGTCCAAGGCCAGCCTGGTCTACAAGAGCTAGTTTCCAGGACAGGCCTCAAAAGCTACAAAGAAACCCTGTCTTGAAACCTCCCCCCCCTCCAAAAAAAAAAGAAAAGAAAAAGAGATTTTTCTAGAAAGCCACATTAGTCATAACTTTTTTTTATTTTTTGTGTTTTTTGTTTTTGCCTTTAAGACAGGTTTCTCTGTGTATCTCTGGCTGTCCTGGAACTCACTTTGTAGATCAGGTTAGCCTCAAACTCACAGAAATTCACCTGTCTTTGCCTCCCTGAGTGCTGGGATTAAAGGCGGGCGCTACCACAGCCCGGTTTAGCCATAGCATTTTAAGGACAACAGATATTCTTCTAATAGCTCATGAGACAGCTAAAATTATGTTTTAAGTTTAAATTACTGTGCTTAAGACATGTGTAACACAAAAATGCCTCTAATCTGCAAGCCCCACTTGCCCAAGGATAGACAGCTTCCTGGAATGCTGGGGGTTGCTGCTCATGTAAGACAACAAGCTAAGTGGTTTTGCTTTGGTGAACAAGTCTGGTTGACCCACCTGCACAGGTTGTGTTGATCACAGGTAGGTAGGTGGGAAGCACATCAGGATGTATGCTTGCCCTGATTGGAGGAAAGCAGGACAGATGTAGCCTTGTGGGTTTTGCCTTTATAAGCCCCTGACTAATGTAATTTGTTGCCATACTCTGGGAAACTCGGGTCTGGGCCTGGTCAGTGTCCATCTTCCAGTATCTAATAAAGCTTGCTTTAATGGCAATTGTGGTAGTGTCTTATTCTTTATTTTTTTTTATTTTTTTATTTTTATTTTTTTGGTTTTTTTGGGACAGGGTTTCTCTGTGGCTTTGGAGCCTGTCCTGGAACTAGCTCTTGTAGACCAGGCTGGGCTTGAACTCACAGAGATCCGCCTGCCTCTGCCTCCCAAGTGCTGAGATTTAAGGCATGTGCCACCACCGCCCAGCCGGTAGTGTCTTATTCTTGCCAGTGGGATCAACACGGCGTCATTCCATCCTTCCCCTGTGGGACAGATTAAACCTGCTCTGCCCTGGTGAAGCTCTCCAATGAGTGTGTAGGCAGGCAGTGATGGGCGTCTTGTCTGTCCCTGGTTCTGTGCTGAGATTCTGGGTGCACAGCAACATCTAGAATGCGGGACAAGTGGACTTCCGTCAAGACTTCCCAGGCTGACTGCAGCTGTGAGCTGGGTGTGGTCCCCTGTCCAGCTGTCTTCTGGATTCAGGCTTTCACCTGGACACAGGCAGATCTCCCCTACTCCCATAGATCTAAGGAGGGCCCTGGATCCTTCCTAGCCCCTAGACTATACAAATTCGAGCTCCGGGAAGGTGTAGGATACAGAGCTGCAGGCTTGATATGGAAGAGCCTGAATCAGACCTCAGTCACGCTGGCACTTGACAAGCTATGCCCTCGCTTTGGGGGAATACAGTGTTCCTTCTGCATCCTCTCCTGTGAGCATATGGATCTCAGTTCCCCTGCTCTGACGCCAAGGGAGCATGGAAATCCAACGTGTGGTTGTGAGATGACAGCCAAAGAAGATAGGAGGAACATTTGTTAAAAAATATGAAGAATTGCTGAGCTTGGTGGTCCATAGGAGTAATCTCATCGTTCAGGAGGCTGAGCTAAGAGGATCATCAAGATTTAAAGGCCAGCTTGAGCCATCCAGTAAGAGGCTTTCAAAAAACAAACAGGAAATATGGGGCATGGCGGTATGTACTTGTGATCCAGATCTCTAAAGGAGGAATAGGATCGTTTAAGATCATTCTCAGCCACATCGCCAGTTCAAGGCCAACCTGGGCTACTTGAGACCTTGTCTGTAAATAAATAAATAGATTATATACATAAATAAATAATAAAATTGACTATGAAATGAGATGTGGTGGTGCCTTTACTCTCAGAAGGGCTGCTAGACCTTTGAGGCCAACCTGAGCTAAACATAGAGTACCATGCCAGTCAGAGCTACATTGCAAGACTCTGCTCCAAAAAAACAAACAAAAAGAATTAATTTAGAATCCTTCCACATGTAATTACATGGTATTTGGGCAATGAGGAGGATGGGAACATTTTCCAGCCAAGGCAGAAACTGGCGCTATAGAGAGGAACTTCTGATGTGTGGATACATCTCTCCTGCAGGCAACTCTGCCTGCAGGCTGTGTGTGTGGGAGAGGGTGCTGAGGGAGGGGCAGGGTGGTGGGTGGAAGATGTGGGTGCTGGAGTTACTGCCATCCCAGGGAGACAGCGGCAGGTGTGAGCAACTTCAGCATGAGATGTTAAAATAAGAAAGTCATCCACTCCTCGGGCTGAGTCAGGAGGAATTAAACTCTGCTTTACAAATTCACACGCTATTTTTACTCAAAGAAATGAACTTTGCCAAATTCGAAGGTGAGAAAAAAAATCCTTCCAACTAAATTAAATATCAGTAAACATGTCAGGCTCTGTGTCCTTGGCTGCTGGGGGCCCCGGGGCTGTGTCAGGTGGGCCTAAAATTGACTTCTCACTTAAGTTTGCTTGTCAAATACATGATGTCAAAATTATAAAAGTATTTCTGGCTGGAGAGATGACCACGTGGCTAAGAACACTTGTGCTCTTCCCGAGGACCTGAGTTCAGTTCCCAGCACGCACTCAGGTGACTCACTGGAAACTTCAGTGCCGGGCCATCCTACACCCTCTTCTGAACTCCTGAGGTACCCACATGTAGGTAGCATGTAAACACACACACACACACACACATTCATTTATTTACTTTTTATTGATAGGGACTCAATATTTAGCCCTTAACTGGCCTGGAAGGTGCCATGTAGACGACGCTGGCCTTGAACATGTAGAGATCTGCCTGCCTCTGCCTTCAGAGTGTTGGTATCAAAGGCATGTGCCACCATGCCTGGCCACACAAATTTTTTAAAAAAGTATTTGTCAACCAGTCGGTGGTGGCACAGGCCTTTAATCCCAGCACTCGGGAGGCAGAAGCAGGCGGATCTCTGTGAGTTCGAGGCCAGCCTGGTCTACAAGAGCTAGTTCCAGGACAGGTTCCAAAGCTACAGAGAAACCCGTTCTTGAAAAACCAAAAAAAAAAAAAAAATGTCAGGCATCGTTTGTCTACAGCCTTATAAAAATAGAGATATGAATAACATGTGGTAAACTGGACACATATATAATCTGATAACATGTAAACAGTCCTGAAAACATATTAGCAACAGAAGGCTGTGCTGAGTGTGGATCATATGTGACTTTTTACTTGTGAGTATGTTGTTGGTGACTGAACATAGAATATACATGCTGAGTATATTCCCTACCACTGAATGCACCCCAAGCTCTGCTCTTATTCATTGATATATTTGGTAAATCCAAGGAAGACTTTTTTTTTTTCAAGTCAGGGTTTCTCTGTGTAACAGTCCTAGCTGTCCTGGAACTAGCTCTTGTAGACCAGACTGGTCTCGAACTCAAGGAGATCTACCTGCCTCTGCCTCCCAAGTGCTGGGATTAAAGGCCTGTGCCACCACCACCTGGATAAAAATTATATTTTTTAAAGAGGCAGGCAGATCTCTGTGAGCTAGCCTGGTCTACATACTGCCAGGACTACATACTACAGCCAGGACAATATAGAGAGACTCTGTCTCAAAATACAAAGCAAAACAAACAAACAAAAAACATAAAACTTACATTTTTTTATTTTTTGTTTTTGGGGAAAAGACTTGCTACATAATCTTGCTTTGCCTAAAACTTGCTATGTAGACCACCAGGCTAACTTCAAACTCCTAGAGACCCACCTGCCTCTGTCTAATGAAGGACAGTCTAATATTACATTATTATCTTGTGTGTTCTGTGTATGTGCACATGTGTGTCTGTCACAGGACGTGTGTGGAGGACAATTTGCGGCTGTCGGTTCTTTTCTTCTACTATGTGGTCATGGGGACATAACATAGGTTGCCAAGTTTTGTGACAAGTACTCTTACCCACTGAGCCATCCCACAGTCCCCCAAGAAGACATTTATAACAAGCACCTAGATGAGTTTTCTCAATGTAAACACAAATAAAACAGAAAAACTACAAGGTAAACACCTGTCTTACTTTTTTATTACTGTAATAAAAGACCATGAGCAAGGCAACTTCTAAAAGAAAGTATTTAATTTGGGGTTCACAGCTTCAGAGGGTTAGAGTCCATGACCACCATGGCAGGTAACATGGCCGCAGGCATGAAAACAGGCAGGAATGACACTGAAGCAGCAGCCAAGAGCTTACATCTTGAAGCACAACAATGAGGCAGAGAGACACAGCCCCTTTCACAAGGCCACACCTCCCAATCCTTCCCAAGCAGTTCCACCAACCAGAACTGGGTATTCAAACATATGAGCCTATGGGGGATCATTCCCATTCAAACCACCACAATACCCTAGTAGTTACTTTTTCATTTCTGTGAGAATACCTCACAGAAACAACTTAAGGATGGGAAGATTTGGGGTTATGTTTCTAGAGGGTTCAGCCCAGGGTTGTTTGGTCCCTTGCTCTCCTCTCGGCAGAGCATAGCAGCAGCAGATCAGGCTCTTGCCTCATGGAAGACTGGGAGGAGGGGGAAGATAGACAGACAGACAGGACTGCAGGTGTGCTTAACTATGCCCAGCAGGGCAGCTGATAATTTTACATCCTAAGTATTCCAGGAGTGTCCTAGGGTTCCTATTGTCGCGATGAAACACCATGACCAAACAGCAGGTTGGAGAGGAAAGGGTTTATTAGGCTTACACTTCCGCATTGCTGTTCATCACCAAAGAAAGTCAGGACAGGAACTCAAGCAGGGCTGGAACCTGGAGACAGGAGCTGATGCAGAGGCCATGGAGGGGAGCTGCTTACTTGTTTGCTTGCTCTGGCTTGCTCAACCTGCCTTCTTATAGAACCCAGGACCACCAGCCCAGGGACCGTACCACTCACCATGAGCTGGGCCCACCCCCATTAATCACTAATTAAGAAAATGCCCTACAGCTAGATCCCTTGCAGGCAATTCTTCAACCAAGTCTCTGTCCTCTCTGATGATTCTAGCTGGTTAGGTTGACAGAAAACCAGCCAGTATCTAGAGTAATCTCTTGTTCCAGTACAAATGTGAGCAAGAACCAGTCTCCAAAGCATGAAAGTCTCCCCACCCCAGAGCCTCCAAACAACACAGGCAGTTGCAACTGCAGTTGAATAATCACTGGATCGACCCCTTGTTGAAGACACAACCAGGACCGAGAGACGTAAAGCTGGAATGGAGTGGATGCTTCTTCCATGCTGGCTAGTTCTCGTAAGAACAGCAAGTCTATGCAGGCTACTTTGGGAGGAAGTTGTGAGTGGTCTCACTCAGTCATGGGTCCTGAATACTACAGACAGACGAGGTAGGCCCACCAGTACAATTGTGGCAAATCTGTTGCAGGGATAATCAACTATTTTCTGATTGGAATTGAGACCCACCCCACAGAAAGGAATTCACATCTGGTACTATAAATTGCTCTAAAGCCTGTGGCTGAAGTTGGCGTATTGGTGCACACCTTTGATTTCAGCACTGAGGAGGCAGAGGCAGGTGAATCTCTGAGTGTGTGTTTGAGGCCAGCCTGGTCTACGTAGTGAGTTCTGGGACAGACAAAGCTACGTAGTGATACCCTGTTTCAAAATACACACACACCAAAAAAAAAAAATACCCAAACAAACAAACAACCCCCCAAAAAACAAAATAAAGCCTGTGGCTGTGGCCCTGGGGTTGGGTGGCAGGGAGTTACTTCTGTTGTTTTGCTAAATGGCCATGTGACTGTCTAACTTCCTTCTAAACATTCATTCACTTATGCCCATAGGTAAGTGCTGTTCTCAACTGGTCAAAGTGTTGACAATAACTTACCTTTGAATGCTCAGCCCTAAATCTCACCCCCTCCAAAGTTCAGGAAATACTGCAGAGGACAGGAAGAGTGTAAGAACCAGAGGACAAAGAGGAGTACTGTAGAAAGCTGTTCTCCGGACATGACCTGACCACTGCGTGCACAGACTCAGAACAGCTGGGATTGTCTGCACAAGATTGTGCCCGTCAACATTCTATCGTGGACGAGCCACGGGCTTGTCAATTCCCACTGCTCCCTGAGGGACTCATGGTAGTTAGTGGAGGGAGAGAAAGAGGTGTTATTTTTCTATGGTGTAGCCACTGGTAAACGGCCCATGTTTTGATAAATAACCCCTTTTGTGCGAGGTCTTTCTCTCAGTGCTGGCGGGGTCACTAGGTAATATCTAAGCCTTCTAAGGTTCCAACGACAAACCAAAGCTGGAATACACCACAGTTCACCACAGAGAACCAATGCGTTCATTAGGCTTGCTTACAGAGCTTGGGTAAGGGGTTGCAGGCAGGAGTGAGGGTGATCCCAAAGCAGCCACTCTGGAAGGTCTGCACCCAGCACAGAAGATGGCTTCCCCTCAGGCCTCCTTCTCATCTATGACGAAATGTCAGCAACAGCCAGCAAGCCAACCACGATGGACGACAGATTGTTTGCAAGCTGACACATCTGGTCTCACGAAGATGGCAGTTGCTCTGCTCTGAGGATAAGGCTGTACAAAAACTTAAAGTTGTTTTTTTTTTTTTTTTCTGAGACAGGGTTTCTTTGTGTTCCCTGGCTGTCCTGGAACTTGTTTTGTAGACCAGGCTGGCCTCGACTCACAGAGATCCTCCTGCCTCTGTCTCTTGAGCGCAGTGATTAAAAGTATGTGCCACTATCACCCAGTGAAATTTTTTTTTAAAGAAACAACATTGCTGGTCTCCATAGCTACTAAGAAACCTTGTCTTGCAAAACAAAAAAAGCAAAGCAAAACAAAACAAAAAAAAAGAACCAGCATCGCAGGGCGGTGGCACGCGCCTTTAATTAGGCCCCATGAGCAAGCATTAGGCTAGTCTCACGACCTGGTTCCACCTGCCCTGAATGTGGGCTTTGGAGAGGCAAAGTATGGTAACAGCTTGGTCACCAGAGTTTAGATGGCTAGGATTTCCAAATTCACATTCAACATTTCCAGTAGGCCTCTGTGAGGAAGGAGGCAATATTCCATTCCATGTATGCCTCCTGGATACATTTTTAAAAATACACCAGGCGGTGGTGGTACACGCCTGCCTTTAATCCCAGCACTCGGGAGGCAGAGGCAGGCGGATCTCTGTGAGTTCAAGTCCAGCCTGGTCTACAAGAGTTAGTTCCAGTACAGGCTCCAAAGCCACAGAGAAACCCTGTCTCAAAAACCAAAACCAAAACAAAACAACAACAAAAAACAACAACAAACACACACACACACACACACACACACACACACACAAAACAAAAACAAAAACAAAAAAACCCCAGAATCATTGCCAGGCTTGTACCAGTAGTCTCATTACCAGGAAGCTGAGGCAGGAGAATCTTGAGTTGAAGACCACCTCGGGATACATAGTGTGATCCTATCTCTTTTTTAACTGTTAATTATTATGATAATTATGTATGTGAATGACACGTTTGTGTGGGTGCATGTCTGACGGCACAAATGTGGTCTTCATAAGAGGACTCTATGGAGTCAGTTCTCCCTCTGTCTTTATGTGGGTTTAAGGCTTTGAACTAAGGTCATCAGCCTTGTGTAGGAAGCACTTTGTCTACTCACCAGCGTCATCAGTCTGTGATACCATATACTAAAAGCCAAACACACTGACCGTCACCCATAGGAGAATTTATGCAAGGTGATGTATGTTAATTTGATTGTAATAATTATTTTATTGTAGAAATAAAAATATATTGTACAAAGGCTGGAGAGATGGCTCAGGAGTTAAGAGCTCTGGCTGCTCTTCCAGAAGACCCAGATTCAATTCCAGCATCCACATGGCAGCTCATAACTGCTTGTAACTCCTCACACCCTCACACAGACAGAGATACATGCAGGCAAAACACCAACGCACATAAAATAAATAAATCTTAAAACAACGACAATAATATTATAAAATTTTTTAAAAAATTGTGCAATTAAAGTGTGGCACACACTTGCAACCTCAATACTTGGGAAGTGGAGACAGGAAGATCGGGGGCTCAAGAAAATACAAAATGAGTTTGATGTCCTGTTTCTACGGGGAAGAAACGTCTAGATAATTAAACATTAATTTAAGTGGCTGGAGAGACTGTTCCGTGTTGAGGATGGTGAGCTAAGTGGCTAACCTGGGTTTGGTTCTCAGCACCCAAATGGCAGTTTACTATCTCCGTGACTTCAGCTTCAAGGGATCCAATGCCCTCTTCTGACCTCCACAGAAACCAGGCATGTATATGATGCAGCTACATGTATACAGGCAAAATGCTCATACATTTAAAATAAATCTTTAAAAATAGCTAGGCAATGGTGGTATGCACTTTTAATCCCAGCACTGGCGAGGCAGAGGCAGGCGGCTCTCTGTGAGTTTTAGGCCAGCCTGGTCTAGAAAGTGAGTTTCAGGACAGGCTCCAAAGCTACAGAGAAACCCTGTCTCGAAAAACAAAAACAAAAACAAAAAAAATTCCCCCCAAATTGTAGAAATCTAAAATTGAACAGACTCTTTGTCAAATACCCTGGTAGATTTTTTTTAAACAATTTATTTTTATTTTATGTACATTGTGTATTGTCTGCATGTATGTCTGTACGAGGGTGTTGAATTCCCTGGAACTGGAGTTTATAGACAGTTGTGAGCTGCCATGTGGGTCCTGGAAATTGAACCTGGGTCTTCTGGAAGAACACCATAAGAACAGTGTTCTTATGCGCTGAGCCATCTGTCCAGCCTCAGATTCTTCAAAAATGAAATGTTCAGAAGGGTTGGGGCCTGCACTGCTTTAGCAGTGGTTTTCAGTTCCCAGCACCCAAAGAGCTCGCAGCTGATTGTAACTGCAGCTCGAAGACAATCTGATGTCTCTGGTTTTTGTAAGCACCTGCACTCACATGCCCATAATACACACACGCACACACACACACACATAGACACACACACACACAGTGTTAAAATTAAAAAAGTAAGATTTAAAAATATGTGTAGATTACGTGAACCAGTCACTCTGCTACTATCTCCTGGGAGAAGTGAAATTTGTGTCCATACTGGGTCTTCCTTAGCAGGAAGTTCCTGGTTTGGAATGGCAGTCAGTGTGACTGGAGTCTTTAGAGCAAAACCTTTGGCTCTGGCAGCCCCGAAGGTCTTGGCCACCCTTTGCAGATATGCCAATTAAAGATGAAGAGTGGTGGGGAATAGAAGCAAAAAGGGGAGGAATTACCTAATCTGGCCACAGTGGGAAGAATAGATAATAAGGTTCAGTGACCTCTAAGTCCACCTTCCTGGTGGACATTAATTAGGGGTAAGGAGAGGATGAATGGGGCAAGGGAAGAGGTAATCATAACTAAGCAGGCCTTGTCAGGGTGTGGTCGGATTGATCAGGTCTCAGTTCCAGTTCTGCAAGGTGGTCATGTATGCTATCACCACTTTGGGGAGCAATCTCGTTCTCATTGTGCTGATTCCCTTTGCTCTGTGTGGGGTCAGAGCAGTGACACGTCTTTCTGCCTTCAATCGTGCCTGTAAAAGTCAATGCTTTTTTCAGCAAAAGTGGCGGCTGGTTGCTTCTTTTTCTTATTTGTTTTGTTTTATGTGTCTGGTCTGAGATTTGATGTCAACCCTCCTGCTTCAGTCCTGTGTGTGTACAACTGTGTGTGCCTGTGTTTGTGGAGGTCAGAAATTGACATCTTAAGAGTGTCTAGTGTCTTTCTCAATCACTCTCCACCGTATTTTGTATGTGTGCATGTGAGTGTGAGATGTGTGTGGCATTCGCACACATGTGTGGACAGGTGATTCTGTGTGTGCACAAGAAGGCGGAGGCAGCTATCTTCTCTATTACTTTCTACCTTGGTTCTTTGAGGCAGGAAATCTTGATGAACTTTGGTGCTTTAATTTTTCAGCTAGGCTGACAGCCACCTAACCACAATGATCCTCCTGTCTCTATACTCTTGAGGACTGGTGTTACAGGATGGCACAGGATCATACGTACCTTTAACATGTGTACTAAGGTCTGAACTTGGTCTTTCTGCTTGCTAAGTAATTGCTCTCAACTACTGAGCCATTTCTCCTTTTTTTGTTAATTTTAAACATTAAAAATGTTTATTTTATGTGTTATGAGTGTTTCCTTGCTTATATATCTGTGTACCACGTGTATACCTGGTGTAGGAGTAGGGAAATCCAATCCCCTGAAACTAGAGCTATACTTGGTTATGACCTGCCATGTGGGTGCTAGAAACTGAATATATATAAATATATATATTTATTTTTGAGACAGGGTTTTTCTCTGGTTTTGGAGTCTGTCCTGGAACTAGCTCTTGTAGACCAGGCTGGCCTCAAACTCACAGAGCTCCACCTGCCTCTGCCTCTCGAATGCTGGGATTAAAAGTGTGTGCCACCACTGCCCGGCGAGAAGACAGTGTTTTTAACTACCTAGTTATCTCTCTATCCCTCCACCTTATTTTTTGAGACAGTGTTTCACTTAACTTGGAGCTCACAATTCAGTTCGGTTGGCCGGTTAGCATGTCATAGAGATCCTCCTGTATCTGCTGTTAGTACTGGAACTGTAGGTACACACTCAGCGTTTTAGATGGGTGCTGGGATCTGAACTCACGCCTTCATAACTTCAGGGCAGTCACTTTACTGACCAAGCCATTTTCCTGGCCTCTACTTGGTCCAAGCATGAAGGTGCACATTCTCTACACAGTGGTTCTATTTGGGCACAAAAGCCATGGAAGCCATAAATACTTTTTCTTAGCGTTGGCACACAACAGGAACACCTGCTCCTCAGAAAGCCAGCCTTGGGCCTGCCGGAGAACACCAAAGGACAGATGGATCCTTACCATAACATCCCTAAATAGAAAGGCTGGCACTTACTGGAACCGCCTCTGAGGGTGTTAGCTGGCCAAAGGCTATTTCCAGTCCTTGCATTAGACGGAAGTGACTCTATTTTTTTTAATGCAATTTTCCTTACAAAAGCATACAGTTCTTACAAGAAAATGAGACTATGGTTTGGAGAGGGGACCATATCACATTCTTTTTCCTAAAGCCAGATGCACAAAGCCTCCTATCATGTGCTGGGAATTTTGCCATGGGGGATGACTCAGAAGTCTGGACGGCTGTACACCTAGAAAGAGAACTCAGTTTTCAGCTTTTGCCAAAGCTGCTTATGAAACCATTCTTATCTATGGTACCCACGAATGCAAAAACTGGTTCAATACTTTCTCTTTGCTATTATTGCCTGGATGCACCTCATCTGATCCCAACAGGCCTAGTCTACTGTGCTGCACTCCTGACCGTGACCTCTGATGACAAGGATATTGGATGACAAGCTGACGATCAGCACTGGATATCAAATTTAAAAACCTGCGCTGAGCGGGTGGAGTCAGTCTGTAATCCAAGGCAGGAGGATCAAGTGTAGCTTGAGCTACATGAGTTCCTGTTCCAAAAAGCTACCAAACAACAAATCAAAGAAAAACAAAATCTGTGCCTCCACACTTCACAGTTCGCTCCCGTGGAGGAATGTGCGAGCCCTTCAGATCCTAGCCTTGTCTGACTTTGGGCAACTCCTCACCTGGCGCAACGTCAGAGCGCTCCAGTGCCTCTGCTTGGTAGCCTGCCCATTGGTGTTCTGTTCTGAGCTACCAGCTAGAGAAGGAGTCACACAGGAGAGACTAGCGGCTTCTCTCGGTTATGGGCATGTTTGGTTTCCTGTTCAGCAGTAGTTTCCCAAAGCCTATCCTCACGCGCCTCTTCCCGCGACATCACGCTTCGCTCGCTACACCCGCGCAAATCATACAAACCTCCCAAATGGGGGAGAAAGAACAGCATCACCCCTAAACAGCGTCTGCTTCGAACCTGCCTTTATAGAAACTCATGGGGGCGTGGTCAGACCACAGGACGTACTGACGTCACGCGCGACGGAGGGCGGGTCAGCGCCGGCGCCGGCGTCCCTCACTGGGTCCCTAAGCTCCGGCGCTCAGGCTTCATCCTCTGCTGCCCGGCTGGTACCTGTCTCCTACTGTCCGCTCCCCGCCGCCGGGTCCTCACGTCGTCCGGGCCGCGCCGCCGACATGGGCCCGCGCCAGCCGCGCTGCGGGGCCGGGAGCCGCTAAGGCGCGTAGCGAAGATGGGCGAAGGCGGAGCAGGGCCCGAGCGCCAGCCCCAGCAGCCCGGGCGCCCCGCGCGCGCCCGCCCGCGTCGCCGCGGGGATGCCCGCGCCCGCCGCCGCGCCCTGAGCGCCTTTGTCTGCCTCCCGCGCCGCTCACATCATCCCTAGTTTAGCCGGCGCCGGATCATGGAGCTGAGCCAGCCGACCTCCCTGTCGGAC